>NC_051231.1:31317548-31350048 GCF_015220715.1 Pygocentrus nattereri | reverse complement strand
TTTTTTCTTAGAAAAAAATAATGAAAATAAATATTTTGAACTTAACATATATACACTGATCAAGCATAACATAACGACCACCTCCTTGTTTCCACACTCATTGTCCATTTTATCAGCTCCACTTACTGTATAGCTGCACTTTGTAGTTCTACAGTTACAGACTGTAGTCCATCTGTTTCTCTGATACTCTGTTACCCTGTTCTTCAGTGGTCAGGACCCCCATGGACCCTCACAGAGCAGGTTTCATTTTGGTGGTGGATCATTCTCAGCACCACAGTAACACTGACATGGTGGTGGTGTGTTAGTGTGTGTTGCGCTGGTCTGAGTGGATCAGACACAGCAGCGCTGCTGGAGTTTTTAAACACCTCAGTGTCGCTGCTGGACTGAGAATAGTCCACCAACCAAAGATATCTAGCCAGCAGCGTCCTGTGACCACTGATGAAGGACTAGAGGATGACCGACACAAACTGTGCAGCAGATGAGCTGCTACAAGGTACATCTACAAGGTGGACTGACAAGGTAGGAGTGTCTAATAGAGTGGACAGTGAGTGGCACAGTGTTTAAAACTCCAGCAGCTCTGCTGTGTCTGATCCACTCGAACCAGCACAACACACACTAACACACCACCACCACGTCAGTGTCACTGCAGTGCTGAGAGTGATCCACCACCCAAATGGTACCTGGTCTGTGAGGGTCCATGGGCGTCCTCACCACTGAAGAACAGGGTAAAAGGGGGTAACAGAGTATCAGAGAAACAGATGGACTACAGTCTGTAACTGTAGAACTACAAAGAGCAGCTATACAGTAAGTGGAGCTGATAAGATGGACAATGAGTGCAGAAACAAGGAGGTGGTGTGTGTGTGTGTGTGTGTGTGTGTGTGTGTGTGTTAATTCTGTAAAACTACCTCTCTGTGCACTGTATGCTTATAAACAACACTGTATACCATTAGAATCAATGTAAACAAGCATATGCAATGTCATGAAGAATCTCTTGTTTTCTCTCTGGTGGGGGTGTGTAATTGCACGCAACACGAGGAGTAATATGTCGTATTGTGGGTTGTGCTCCAGACCCCTTCCCCGATCGGATGAATCTGACGATTGCGTGCGAGTTGAAAGAGAACCCAAAGAGAACTCGGTCTGAACTCGGTGAAGGAGCGTCTTCTGAGGATGTGAGTGTATTATCTACGAATGTCATCCCATCTTCCTCAGTATCATGTTGATTTTGCATTTGAGACCTAAGCGTCGAGCCGGATCTTCTTAAAGATGAAAACTCCTGACCCAACACTTCTGACGTTTAAGCGATTATTTCATGGTGTGCTACTCACAGCAACGCTGCACAGCACACTTCAGCCTGTTTTTATTCTCCTGCCTCAGTAATGCTAAAAAAGCTTTAGTGCAGCTTTAGGTGGTAGAGCGAGCCTCACACACTCTCTGTCTTAACCATAAGATGCTTTCAGGAAACTAGACCCTGTTAAATAGCTTTTTCATTCTAATACTCTCCGAGGACTAAAGCCACAGTCACAACTAAGGTGAGTAATATTTCCCTGGCAAAGCAAGCCAGGGATTTCACTTGAATGGGAAAGGTAGCAGCTCCTTTCACTTAACGTAGAGTTCCTCTTAGTGATGTTTAACCCCACAAATGACTGTAATTAATAAGGAGTAGCCCCCATTGCAGCTATAACAGCCTCCACTGTTCAGACAAGGTTTTATACAAGATTGTGGAGAGTGTCTGTGGGAATTTGTGCCCATTCAGTCTGAAGAGCATTTGTGAGGTCAGACACTGATGTTGGACGAAGGGCTGGCTCACAATCAGCATTCCAGTTGATCCTAAAGGTGTTCGTGGGGTTGAGGTCAGGGTTCTGTGCAGGTCCATTGGTGTTCCTCCACACCAAACTCGTCAAACCATGTCTTTGAGCTGCTTTGTGCACAGGGCCTCAGTCATGCTGGAACAGGTAAGAGTCTTCCCCAAACTGATGACACAAAGTTTGAAGCATATAATTGCCTAAAATGTCTCTGTGTGCTGTGGCATTAACATCACCCAAACCCTGAAAAACAGCCCAAGCCCATTATCCCTGTGGTCTACCACTTCGAGGCTGAGCTGTTGTTGCTCCTACACGATTCCATGTTAAAATAATAGCGCTTACAGTTGGCTGGGGCAGATCTAGCAGGGCACAAATTTCACTACTTGACTTGTAGTAAAGGTGACATCCTGTGACAGCGCCACATTTAAGTCCCTGAGCTCTTCAGTATGACTGCCATTCTACTGCCAGCGTTTGTCTATGGAGACGAGCATGATTTTACACACCTGCTAGCAATACATGAATACCTGAACTCGTTAGGAAAGGTGTGCACATATGTGTGACCATACAGTGTGCATATAGTATATTAGTTACACCAAAGTTTATGCTATAAATATAGCATTATTAGTCCGTTTTCCTAGTTTGACCTTTTGGACCACCCGTGGTTCGAGCCTGAAGCCCACCTGCTCGCTCGTGCGCATGGTGCAATGTGATTTTTCAGTTTTATTCTCCATGAAACATTGCCAGCTCCAGCCACTAACGTATGTAATTGTATTTACTAGGCTTGTCCCCATAAATTATTTAACATCAACACAATTTATTTCTGTTTACTTTGATGTGTGCAAAAGTTTTGGCACCCCAGCCAACTCACAGATTAATTGTTTACTGGCCCTCGTATTTCTTTACCCTGACACCTGGGCGAAAAAGATAAAGATAAGCTATATTTTTGTCACTAAAGAAAGTTTTTCTACTTTTGTTATCCCTTCCTTTCTACACAGTCCCGTTCACAGTGGTATTATTACTCAGCTTTCCTAATTTCGTGCAATTAGTTCACTCCTTCGCCATATAACTTTGTGTCTTCCCAGCATTTACTTCCCTAATCCTGCATATTTTTTTCTCTTATTTTCTTCAGTGTAAAATAATTTAGCTGGAAATATTTCCCAGTGGCTTTGCCTCTACAATCCCAATTATTGTTGATGTCTTTAGGTGCACTTTGGAAAGGAGTCCCAATATCACTGCAACACTCATTGCAGAGTTCTGCTAATGAACTGAGATGGATCTGATTCCTCTCCCAGAGGAGACGGCTGAATATAAACGGGCTGCTTAAACGGGGGGGACGGATTAATCTCAGTAAAAAATTTAATTTAGGAAGAATGAAGTGGTTTATACACAGGTGGCTGTAGTTCACCTGAATACCTACATCTACATGCATGGCTGTTATGTTATGATCATTTTCCAGCCTCTATTTAAATTATAGATTTAAACTGGCTGTTTGTGTTACTGTGCCTATAAAACTGATGCATACACCTGAGCTCTGTTCTGATTGACTGTCCTGGTAGTCCAGGATGAAACACTCCTTATAACTTCAGTGTGAGTGGGAGGAGCTAAACTGCTGTAGGCTGATATGTCATTGGTGGATTTTGCCGTTTGTAAATGTGTTGGTTACGGTGACATTACAGAAACAGTGACCGTTCAATTTTCAATTAGGGAGGGAATTTCAATTAGTTTATTTGCAAACAGCAAACGATTGTTTATTTATTTATTTATTTATTTATTTAATTAAGGAATTTGCCTATTGTAAGACTTTGAGAAGGCGAGGCTTTGCGGCGTTAAACAGAGCAGGTTAATAAAGCAGTGGTGGCGAGTCATGAATCAAAGCTAAAGTTCTGCTAACCAGCAATAGCTTTCATGATGTGTTAGCCACATTAGCATTGTTTAGCACTGCAGTGTTATGCTAACCAGCAAGCCTGGCTTTCATTAGCGTTTAGCCACGTTGTAGTGTCACGCTAAGTTTCATAACCATTAGCCATGTTAGCATTGTTTAGCACTGGTGTTATGCTGACTTTCGTTAACTGGCCTATTAGCCACACCAGCGTTATTTAACAGTGATTTTATCAGTGGTGGACAGTAACTGAGTAACTGAGTAAATGTAATTAGTTTCTGTACTTTAGTATTTTTGGTGTATCTGTACTGAAGTTTCTCCGTTCTGGGCGACTTTTTCCTTTCACTCCACTACATTTCAGAGTCTAATATCCGACTTTTTCCTCCTACATTTTGAGAAATCTGTCGTTCCTTTTGGTTTCTGTGTGTATAAAAATGTAACATGTCAAAACGAAAGAAGCGCAAAGCCAGAGCACCAATCAGGGCCCAGCGGTCACTTTGTTTAGAGCTGGTTTAAATTAGTTTGGGCTGGTTTATGTTTATGAACAGACGCCTACAGATCAACATAGTAAAGGAGCTCATCTGTGATCCTGAGTTTAAAGCCAGTTTTTATTCAACTTAAACTTGGAACTAAGTTGTAAATAAATCTGAAACTGAAACTTTGCTTGTGTGTAAAAAGTGATTTCAGAGCCACTCGGTTCTCCCTGATGGAAACTGTTTACCTTCAGTGTTTTGTGCTTCTGATCATTTTAATAGACGTCAGCGTCACTAATTAATGACGTTCTATTAAAAGACTGGTTTACCAAGAGAGACGCTGGAGGACTTTCACCTGAAATGAGTTCATGAAGCCAGTCTGGTTATAAAAATGATAACAGGACCAGATCAGAGCCAGAATTACTCTTTTAGTACTTTTACTTTATACTTAACTACATTTGAAGGGAAATACTTTAGTACTTTTACTCAAGTGGAGGTCTAAAGGGAGGAACTTCGACTTTTACTGGGGTGATATTTTACCCTGGGTGTCTCTGCTTTAACTCAAGTGCATGGTTTGTGTACTTCGTCCACCTCTGGATTTTATGCTGCCGTTCTTTAACTGGACCAAAAACAGCCTGTTTAATTCTCAGAGAGGATGAGGCATGATCGCGTGCAAGTAGATGACGGAACATAAATCTGCTCAAAGTCGTAAATACAGTAAAGTGAATTACAGGAAAATGTTGGCTGCGTGTCAATATTCCCAACAGTGCTACGTATCAGAGGAAGTATAGCCTGACGTCTGGCTGCTGTCAATTCGGTGGGCAGTCTTTTCCTTTTGAGTGGAGAAATTTTCTTTGTCTTCATTTTTTTAAAAGCTAACTTCACAAAACATTGACTTCAAAATGGGCTCGTTTGACAGTATAGTTTCCACATATGGGCTGAGGAGGGTGGGGCATGTTTCCACACGGTTACAGTGTATTACATATTACATCAAACTTTTTTATTTCAAAACACTGAGTGTGTTTACATGCACTTAATAATCCGCTGAAAGTCGTTTACATGAACTAATCAGATCATGTGAAACTCTGGCTCTACATGAGTCAGACAGAAATCAGATTCCTGCTTTACAACCAGCCAATAAACTCACAGAAGGAGACGTGACGCAAAAGTAATGGAAAGCTCAAACTTCATACTGCAGCTTTTTTTTTATACATCCCGCTGCTTTTATCCTACTTTTATCCCCGAGCTGTCAAACTGGTCACACCGGCAGCATCGACCTGAGCTTAACAACAAAGTCTGTTACTGATCAGCCTGATCACCCAGCACACTACACACTGAGCTCCACCAGCTCAGAGGACTGCATGCTGTGCACTTCATCTCTGACGAAGCCTTATTTCTAGTATATTTATATATTTATACTGTAACTGTTTATTTAAGATGCTACCTGGACATTATGCTGCTGCTCTGTACCTGCACTGTACACTTTATATACAGATCACTGTTTACACCACTAGAACTTCTGCATTGACTGGACTGTCCTGCAGTTCACCAGCACCTTTCTGTCTATATACCTGATACACTTCAATATCTGACTATGCACTAACTGTCTATACGTCCAATACACCTATAACACTCGCCTATGCACATCTTGTCTACGTTTGACACCTGAACCTACCGACTCTGCACATTTTGTCTGTCTTTTGTCTTTGAACTGTTTACTCTGCATCTTTTATTACTGCACTGGAAAAGCAGCCCCATAGTGTTTCGTTATACTGTACTACCCTGTATTGTATAATGACAAAGTTGAATTGAATTGAATTTACCTGAAAATACGACCATAACTCATCTAGAAGATGAAGAATATTTAATTCCTTCATTTCGTTGAAAATGTATTTGGCTTGCTTGCTTATTTCCGGTACTGCCATCTATTTTCGCACATGCTCAGACTGAGAAATCTGACTACTGAGTTTAATCCAGCCTCTTCATCGGATCATTTAACTAGACCTCATTCCGATCCAAGAAATCAGAGTGTGCTGTTAACATGCCCATTTGAATAATCAGATAACTACAGACATCCGATTATGATCAGATTATTAAGTGCAAGTAAACTCACTCAGTGAGGAAAATGTCATTTTCCGTGATAAAAGCCCTTTAAAAAGAAACCACATGCACTTCTATACATAGAATTTCCTCTCCAAGGTAAGTCATTTCTCGCTCAGTGATGAACGTATGAATATGGATAACTCTGACAGTGAGAGGATTTTGAGGCGGAAATCTGAAGCTGTTGTCACTCTGTCTTCTCTCTCTCTGGAGGCTGAGCACAGTGGGCCATCTGGAGCCCACTTAAGCAGAAAACCCCTTACTTACAGAGTAAACAGTGAAGGATGATGTGGTGAAGCGCTGTAATGGATGACCAGCCTGGGAACAGCTATCCTGCCTGTAGCTGGTGGAGTCTCAGAGCGGCACTGCGGCTCTCTGGCGTCGTTGTTTCAGTATAAAACAAGTGTTTCACTAATTTGCTCCACCTTTGTGTACCAATCAGCCTTCACTCAACTAAAAGCACAGTTATGTTATCAGAGTGGTTTGGTGTGAAATGCTTTTTTATTTTTATACAGTTCATATGTGCTTCAGCGCCCCCTGTAGGTCGGGGGAGATTGCTGCCTTCTTCTCCAGGTGTATTTCCATCTTCTCTAACAGATGTGAGTGAAATTGGATACTTTAGAGAAGAGAAAATCCTCTGCGCTTCTTCAGGGCTGGATTTGCGTAGTTAGACCACCTCGTCCTCCCTCAGCAGACCCTTAGCCTGATGCAGCTCCTTCATTAAGGTAATGGCTCACTGATGAAAGCAAAAGTTAGACTAGGGCTCTTGGACCCTGGACACTTCAGAGGGTAACGCATCTTTGAATTTCAGCAGAGCAAACAACTGAATCTGCATGTTTGTTTGTTTGTTTCTTTCTTTCTTTATTTAACTTGCTTATTGTAAGGTCTATTAAGAAGGCAAGGCTTCGATGCATTATAGCTTAGCCGGCCTTGACCTCCTGTAATTGGTCCAGAAGTCTGAACCATACAAAAAGGTATTTTTACGCTGCAAACGAGCCGAAACTGATTCAGTTTGACCCAGACGACCCAATTTTGCTATTTTGGTTGACACTGAATTGAAAAGTCTGACAGTCTGGACCAAACAAGGTAGGTGTGAAAGCCAGAGGTGGACGAAGTACACAAATCATGTACTTGAGTTAAAGTCGAGACACCCAGGGTAAAATATTCCTCCAGTAAAAGTAGAAGTTCCTCCCTTTAGACCTCCACTTGAGTAAAAGTACTAAAGTATTTCCCTTCAAATGTACTTAAGTATAAAGTAAAAGTACTAAAAGAGTAATTCTGGCTCTGATGTCCTGTTATCATTTTTATAACCAGACTGGCTTCATGAACTCATTTCAGGTGAAAGTCCTCCAGCGTCTCTCTTGGTAAACCAGTCTTTTAATAGAACGTCATTAATTAGTGACGCTGACGTCTATTAAAATGATCAGAAGCACAAAACACTGAAGGTAAACAGTTTCCATCAGGGAGAACCGAGTGGCTCTGAAATCACTTTTTACACACAAGCAAAGTTTCAGTTTCAGATTTATTTACAACTTAGTTCCAAGTTTAAGTTGAATAAAAACTGGCTTTAAACTCAGGATCACAGATGAGCTCCTTTACTATGTTGATCTGTAGGCGTCTGTTCATAAACATAAACCAGCCCAAACTCATTTAAACCAGCTCTAAACAAAGTGACCGCTGGGCCCTGATTGGTGCTCTGGCTTTGCGCTTCTTTCGTTTTGACATGTTACGTTTTTATACACACAGAAACCAAAAGGAACGACAGATTTCTCAAAATGTAGGAGGAAAAAGTCGGATATTAGACTCTGAAATGTAGTGGAGTGAAAGGAAAAAGTCGCCCAGTAAAGGAGAAACTTCAGTACAGAGACACCAAAAAATACTAAAGTACAGAAACTAATTACATTTACTCAGTTACTCAGTTACTGTCCACCTCTGGTGAAAGCACCCTTAGATACTCATCAACTGAGTAACTGAGTTATACTTGAATTACTGTGTGTGTATATGTATATATCACTGCTGTCGGAACAAAATCTCCATGTCTGTCGTTTTCCAGTTTTGGACATCTGAAAATGCCTGTCACCCTTTATATTGTGTGTATATTTCATGAAGAAATGGAAGAAAGAAATGGAAAAAAATCTGGTTGCGTTGACGTACATTAAAAATAAAGCATGTTTTTTCCTAAAGTTATAAGGTGGCAGTCGTGGGCTGGAGTTTAGTGAACCAGTCTTGTGACCAGAAGGTCGCCGGTTTGATCCCCTGAGCCGACGGTACGTGACTGAAGTGCCCTTGAGCAAGACACCTGACCTGTTCTCTGGGTGCCGTGGATAGGGCTGCCCACCGCTCCAGGTACGTGTGCTCACTGCCCCCTAGTGTGTGTGTGTGCTTTCACTAGTGTGTATGTGGTGTTTCACTGCACAGATGGGTTAAATGCGGAGGCCAGTTAATAAACGGTAACTTCATCTTAATGTTGGATATGTGAGGTTTTGTTCCGACAGCAGCAAAATACTATATATTGTAGGTCAGTGTAATCATTTCTCTGGACTATTTAAACTGGCCAAATCACGGGACATCCAACTTTCTTTGCTTTTTTAAGTTAAGAGTTTGCTGTAGTTTTGTTAACATTAAAGTTAAAGTTTTAAAATATAAATTCCATATATGGACAGGGGCCTGGAAAAACATCACGTTTAGAATTTATTGGTTTTGTGATGTCAGGAAAACCAAGGCACTTGCAAATATCCACCTATTCAGCGTCGAGCAGTTTAGCTCTGCTTGATGTTATAAGCAGTGTTTCAGCCTGGACTGCTTTTTGAATAAGGCATAAAATGGGTCAGCCAATCAGAACAGAGCTTATTTACATAAGTACATAAGTGGAGCTCAAGGGAAAAAAGCAAATTCAAGAAAAATGTAGGAGTCGTTCAGCGCCGCCTTAAGCTGCTAAGGCAATAATATACTTAGCGTGATGAGGCACAGCGTGAGTATATTAGCATGGCAGGTCGAGCTCTGGTCACTGCATTAAGGAAACGGAAGCGTGGTCACCACTGGAGATTACAGAAGGCTCAGGTCTTAAACACGCAAAGGAGCTGGTCAGCATTAAAGAAGATTAAGATGAATAGGATTCTAAATTAATAAAACATTAATGATTGCGCTGTAGGAAGCGTCTGATACACCACATAGCAAATTTCAAACCCTGCGGACACTCTTCACCGATTATGGTCCATCCCCCGACCTCTGACCCAAGTCCATGCATTTTTAAAACTCTTCTCTGGTTCAGAAGATGAAGCCGAGCTAATGTTCTTCCCAGGAAATCTGTTTCATTAATAAGAACATTAATAGCGAGTTCTTCAGGGAGATGCCCTTGACTCGAGACCACTTGAAGTCCTACAAGGGTCTTTAAGATTGTTTGGGGACAAAATTAATGAAGACTAGAGTTTCTTTGTGAAGACAACAACCAATCAAGGCCTCTTGAACTTGATGGTTCGTCACCCGCTTGTTTTAGCTTTTAGCTTTTTTTAGCCGTTTAGCTTTTACTAGCTTTGTCACTCTGGAGCGCCCTTTGCTGATTAACATGTTTTTGATATAATGGGAGAAATAGGAAGTGGCCAGATTCCTCATAAACCTACTCTGGTTGCGTTGCTTAAGCAGTTCCCAGGCAGTTGCTAGAGATTTGCTAAATAGTCATTATGGTATTTTAGGTGGTTGCTAAGATGTTGCTTGGTGGTTGCTATGGTACTCAAGGTGGTTGCTAGGGTGTTCCAAGTGTTTCCTATGGTGTGGTTACTAGAGTGTTGATATTTGGGTATTATGGTTGCTAGGGTGTTACTAAGTGGTTGCTATACTATATTGAGTGATTGCTAGGTAGTGGCCATGGTATTCCAGGTGGTTGCTTGGATGTTGCAAGTCCAAAAAATGAACAAAATATGTTACTCAGCTAAAAACAGTATCAGGTTTCTCAAAGCCTGAATTGCATCTGTACTTCTGTCTATGTTTATGGACAACAGCGTGTCATACGGCGTTATAAACCACAGAAGCGAGTCTATTAGAGATTACTGGGATTTGTTTTTCACTGTTGCTTTAACTAATCATTGTTTGTTAAAGGTAGAATCACGACCCTTTATTACTGGATTAGAAAGTTATTATGAGAAGAAAAGCAAACTGGTGTAAACAAATCGGCTTTAAAATTCCCTGCATGTGGTTTGAAACGAGAAGCAGTCCACAGGGTTACAGCCTTATTTACACTCAGCCAATAAAACAAAGCTTATCAACAGGGGAGGATTTACTGAAAAACCCTGTCTAATCCGTTCACTGCTCCACAGGCCTTTTGATTCGTGCTAGAGTACATTAATATAAGTTCAATCTAAGGCCGAAGACGACCTCATGCAAATACTGTGGCCCACGCTGACCCTCAGCTCCAGAGATTAATGTCCACTCAGTAACCGACTGTGAAAATGTGTTTACTTTCATAAGCAGCAACTGCAGCTCTGAAAGGGGAATCGTTTTGGCTCGATCCAGAGTGGAAGGAGTCAGCACAGGTTCCTCTCCGGGGTAAAGAAAGGACAGGCTCTGCGAAAAGCCCATCATAAGTGCTCGTGGAGGTTTTAGACACTATCTGATAATGTAATGAGGACTCTAAACTCCGTTTGGTTTGATTTATGCTGGACGAACAAACGTTTTACGGGGTCACCGTCTGATGCGGCAGTGCGTTCCATGTTTTTGAATCCGCTGCAGTGGAAAACAGACTACTGCGGCGTTTAGCAGCCGTGGTTTACTGAGGCACTCAAGGAGCATTACATCAAACTTTAAATGATGTTCATATGCCACCAATTTTTCAAAATGTCTACATAATTAAGTGATTAAGATGTAAACAAAGTCATTAAGAGTAAAATGATTAATTGTAGAGAAACTTACTAAGTGCTGATTGGTTAGCATTACTGCTACTGAGAGCTGATTGATTAGCGTTACTGTTACTGAGAGCTGATTGATTAGCGTTACTGTTACTGAGAGCTGATTGGTTGGCATTACTGCTACTGAGTGCTGATTGGTTAGTTTTACTGCTACTGAGTGCTGATTGGTTAGTTTTACTGCTACTGAGAGCTGATTGGTTAGTTTTACTGCTACTGAGTGCTGATTGGTTAGTTTTACTGCTACTGAGTGCTGATTGGTTAGTTTTACTGCTACTGAGTGCTGATTGGTTAGTTTTACTGCTACTGAGAGCTGATTGATTTACTGCTACTGAGAGCTGATTGGTTAGTTTTACTGCTACTGAGTGCTGATTGGTTAGCGTTACTGCTACTGAGAGCTGATTGGTTAGTTTTACTGCTACTGAGTGCTGATTGGTTAGTTTTACTGCTACTGAGTGCTGATTGGTTAGTTTTACTGCTACTGAGTGCTGATTGGTTGGCATTACTGCTACTGAGTGCTGTTGATTTGCTCTCACTGACATCATAAATGTACATTAGACACTGTTAGAAAGTCCTATAACTGGAGTTTACAAGTGGTTAAAAAAATAAATTTACACTGCTGAAATATTTTATGCTGATCTCTCGAGAAAATTTGTGCATTTTTCTGTATAAAAAAATAAAGGATTTAAAAATTATGATTTTAGACAAAAACTCCATAGAAGTCCATTTTATTTGGGCTCAGAACATCCAAGCAACTACCTGAAACACCATGGCCACCACCAAGCAATCACACTTTATACTGTAGCAACGACATATCAACACCCTAGCAACTATCTGGGAAACAATAATGCCCAAATATTAACACACTAGCAAACACACTGTAGCAACTACCTGGAACACCTTAGCAACCACCAAGCAAAACTGCCTAGGAACTGATTAAGCTACACAAACATTGCATTTTTGTCAGGAAAGGCTCTTTTCCAGCTCAAGTTATTGTACCTGTAAAAAGTGCCACTGTTCAAAAAAGTGAGGACAAACAAAAACCCTAAATATACTAATGAATAGATAAAAAAAACAAGCGGGTGACGAACCATCAAGTTCAAGAGGCCTTGATTGGTTGTTGTCTTCACAAAGAAACTCTAGTCTTCATTAATTTTGTCCCCAAACAATCTTAAAGACCCTTGTAGGACTTCAAGTGGTCTCAAGTCAAGGGCATCTCCCTGAAGAACTTGCTATTAATGTTCTTATTAATGAAACAGATTTCCTGGGAAGAATATTAGCTCGGCTTCATCTTCTGAACCAGAGAAGAGTTTTAAAAATGCATGGGCTTGGGTCAGAGGTCGGGGGATGGACCATAATTGGTGAAGAGTGTCCGCAGGGTTTGGCATTTGCTATGTGGTCTAGAGAACATCTACTAGTCACCTACTCTCTATGAATCAGAGTACTACATCAAAAGTGGGGATGTGGCTCATTTTGACGTGAGCTAACGAATGCATAGTCGTTTGGCCACAGAGCCTTTGGCAAATGTTAATTAGCACACTGAGCCACAAACTTTAAAACGTTTCATTATTCAAAATCACGATAAGGTGCAGAGACTGATTCTTCAGATAAGCGAAAAAGTGCTCTAGTAGGCCTATAAACACTGGACTCATCCACAGTAGACGAGGTCCCAGCACGTTATTCATCAGACAAATATATTTTCATTGTTTCTGGATC
The DNA here is from genome assembly GCF_015220715.1 of Pygocentrus nattereri. NCBI lineage: Eukaryota > Metazoa > Chordata > Actinopteri > Characiformes > Serrasalmidae > Pygocentrus > Pygocentrus nattereri. The sequence continues at coordinate 31,337,180 of NC_051231.1, read as the reverse complement.
TGGACACTGGCCACACATGAGCCAGCCATGCTATCTTAGTCTTCTCAGTCATGCCCTTAACAACGAACCTTTCACGATACGTTCACAATAAAGCAACTCACGTTTACAGTGTTGGAGGCCGGTCTCAGTCCAGAGTCCAGGCTCGAGAGCATAAATTAACAGTCTCGGTCTCAACATCATTTGGACTCCACCTTGTCTTGGTACAAAGCGGTCTCAAGGACTGTTCTGGAGGCCAGCCGAGCGCGTTGCCTCTGTCTGAACATCTGAACATCTACAAAACCTTCAAACAGAATAAAACCGTCGACATGTTTAAATCGAATCGGATCACTGCTGGTTGAGGATCTAATTCATAACGGATGAACTTTCATTGGAAAATTGCGTTTTTGTCAAGTCCACTGGTGAAATTTCACCTACAGAGGTCATTATCTCCTGAATTCTAGTGTATTTGTGTGACCTGACCTTCAGTAGCGGTATATAATATATTGTATGATATATTATATATTATACTGTATATAAGCACACAGTCTAGGCCGGAGTTGAACCTGCCTGTCTAAGACTGTGAGTTTGTTATATTAAACCTGCACTTGCCTCCAAGCCCTTGTGTGACAGTATTATTTTATGTCCATTGGTTCCAATACGCGTCCCATATGAGCAGATCAGAGTCTTATTGTCACTGTGTCTTCATTTACTGCTAAAAATGAATGTTGTTGGGTTTATGTTCAGTTGACTTTAGGCGGTGATTCCACCATTCACTTCCCAAAGCTTTGAAATTGGACTATAATATAGTAATGATTAGCAGTTTAGGCTGTGTATTAAGGGTGTCAAACGAGCCATATCAAGAAATCTCGACAAATCTGTGGGCCAGAGAACACCGACATTTTAAACTCATTTTCCTATAAGCTGAACTGCCCATTGTTTATTGAAAATGCACCAAAACGTCAACAAACTTAATCAAGTCTCCAGGATGAAGATCTTTTAAACCTACCAATTTGCTTGAACTAGATACCTGACATTGATGCTGCAAGTTCATCCATTCTTGGAATCGATTTCTGACCTGCTGAGTTCAGTCTTAATGTTGGTTGAGCTGCAGCTGAAATGCAGTTAGTATGTTTGGTGATACGACTGGTCTGGTAGAGTTGTGGCGTAACAGCCGTCCCATAGGTTGTTGTTGGGGGAGTAGGGTGAGGGCATTGGCGAAACAAGATCATCTTAATTCAAATATATAAATAATTTCGCCTGCCCAATAGAATTGTATTGTGGGCCTGATCTTGTGTTTGACTCATGGGCTTTAAATTTTTGGATATTTTACAAGCTGTATTATCATGTATGGTGAATGGACAGTGAACTACAAACAAACTTCAGTTTTTCCAGATTCTTTAGTTTTATTTTTATAATCTGGGAAGATCTTAAGCTGGTCTCAGTTTTGTCTGGGTCCCGACTACTACAAAGTTTTGGGTTTGATCAGACTCGATATGTCCAGGTCTCTGACTCACCTCTAATGGTCTTGACTACGACACTAGTAACCAACATGAGCTCGTCAAATATTACTGTACTGCTCATTTCTTGTTAACATAGAATCGGCCTTCTGCTAAATTGTCAGTCTTACATTTTCTCTGCCTTTCTGTGATTAAATGAAACGAGTACTTGAATATTGATCTGAGTGTTTGAATACTGGCACCTCGAATGGTTAAACCGAGGACACGAGTACCTGTGATCATCCCTAAAGGACGAGGTGGCTTTTCGGTACAATGCCTTTAATTACACTACAACATTTTGGTACAGGTGTAGCAGCAGCATCCAAACTCACTCGCATGCTTGAAGCAAAAATCTTCCGAATCTGATTTCATGCGTCCCTGTTAGTACCCACGGCTCTGTAATATCAAGGCACTGAGAGAATGATGAAAGCAAGCTGGTGGTGTGTCCTTGTTTCTCTTTCCAAAGACAGAAACTCCATGACTGGTTGACTGTCTGGTATCCCTTTTCACCCTTTAAAATCCCAGAATTATACCATCGTAAATGAGGTACAGTTCATTTAAGCTATCCGTTCACAAAATCTCATCACTTTAGACCCATCAGAACAAGCTCTGAAGAGAACGTGTGTGATATGAATGGCTTATGCATTGCCTGCTGCCGTTCTTTAGTCAGTACTGTGTCAAACAGCATTTACTGTGCCACCACTGCACTGTTGGTGTTTTGTTGCCTTGTTCAGGAAGTCCGCTTAATTATCTCCAGGCCAATCACGCTCATTTCTTCCACTCCGATAAACATTCATGATGCTTTTTCCCTAATTTGTGTACAGCACTGCTCTCACCATCCTCCACACGGCACTCCACTTCTGCTGGAAACCAAACAGTACAAACAACCTTATTTTTTACAAAAGACCATGTTTGCATGTTATAAACACGTCTAATGATGCTAAAAAAAACAACACCAACAGGGCTACTGAAGGGTAATTCCACCCGTTTTTCAAAAATGAGCATAATTAAATGGTTAAGATGTAAACAGAGTCATCCAGAGTGGTTTGGTGTGAAACGCTCTGTTCTGGAGAAACTAGAGTCAGAATTATTCACTGTGGTGGTGATAGGAACCAGACGTCCGCCTCTAAAAGTTCCCTCACATGAAACGGTTATGAATTCACTGCCTGATGTCTGAAACACTGTTTAACGATAGTGTACGAAGGATTTGCTCTACAACCTATTATCATGGTGGTAGAGGTGGGCGATACTTGAAGTTTTCATGACACACAACTTTTCACAATATATCTGTGTGTCTGACAACAGCGTTAATAAAATACCACACACAGTCTAACTTCTGTGTACACTGCACTAAAGCCATTAAACAGGGTTAGTCGTGCCCTTTGTAATCGAGCTTGTCGTTGCTCAGCGTGCTTTAAATACTGACGTATACTCCGCAGTATACTCAGCAAAGCAGATGGTGACACAATTTATCATGATAGCTATGAATATTGTCATAATGCCCAGCTCTACATGCAGAGAGGTACACAGAGGGTGTACATGCAAAACAGTCCCCAAACACTATTATTCAGATTTATCCTCATCTGTCCATCAACTATATTACATCCCAGAAAACATGGAGGTTCACTGGTGTTTTTGGATAGTAAATAAAATGGCTATATTTGTGTTGTAGTCATGGCGACCCCTGGTTCCTATCACCACCACTGTAAAGAGATCTGAGTCTCTACAGTCAACCACTTCCCATCAAATCGCTCTGTGGCTACGTTCACATTACAAGCCTCGTTGCTCAAATCCGATCTCTGACATGATGGTTCACCCTCGTTTAGGTAAGCGACTCAAATCGTTCATTAATGTGATGAACCGGCGTCTGAAATGAGCCTCGTGAGCTCATCCTGCTCAGTAGCGTCACGTGACTGAATCACTGCATCATCAGCACAAACTAACGAGCAGAACGAGCTTCGCTGAGAAGATCATTCACTCTGATCGGCTCTCGGCTTCATTCAGAGCCAGACGGAGGAGAAAAAGGTGAGATGAGCTGCTTTTCCACCGTTTACAGGCTGTAACGTCTGTTCACCGCTGTTGCCATGGTAACGCTGAATGATGGCGCACGCGCCGTGGGAAAAAAAGCGCATAAATTCCGATCTGAGCAGCACATTAAAGTCACATGGCCACGAATCGGATACGTTTCCGATCTAGGACCACATACGAAAGTGGCTCAGATCGGATTTGAAAAGATCAGATTTGTGCCACTTCAGCCTGGTAATGTGAACGCAGCCTGTGTGGCCGTACATCTGAATTTTGACTGAATTTTGCAGAAATTTTCCCCGTTAAGGTGCAAACAGACTGACGGTAAACATACATGGTAAATAATGCAAATGATTCCACTAGTATGTGCAACAGTAATTCAATTGATCTTTTGTTAAAAAATGAAACTCCTCTTCAGACACGCCGCTATCGCTAAACCGGAAGACATAACTCAGAACCCATGCTGCTCCTGCTGCGGCGTGACGGCTCAGCGGCGGAATCGTGCTGACATATGTGTCCCCCTCACCACATCCACATTTAATGCGGGCTGAATGCCCCCTGTGAGCGTGTAGGTTTGAAGGCCCGGAGGATGAGGGCTCTTAACCCGAGTCACGTGGTGCTGCTTGCTAACGGGTCGCCGCACGGATAACATCTCCGCTACACTTCAGTAGTGTAGTGAGTGGTCCTTACATAAACCCGCTTTAGCCTACTTCTCACAAGCACTGGTTTAATTTTAGTCTGCACACTTTTGAATCCATCACACAGGATTTAAAGTGACAGGTGAAAACTAGTTTTGCCTTGATGCTATGAGGCTAATATAACGCAGCGCAATTCCAGAGCCGCCAGTTCACCTGGTGCAAAATTCATGCTAAGTCAACTGTAGTTGTAATTTAATCTCTAATAGACTCGCTTATGTGGGGTCTAGCACTGCATGAGCACCTTTACCTTTACAAGTAAGTAGTACGCCGCGGAAGAATGCTGGTGCTCTCCAAAAAGCATCACTCCAATCGTGGGCAAATGCTTGGTTGGCTGATGAAACCGAGGTTGAGATGTTGAAGAACAAACAGCGTAAAACAGGAACAGCAGGCCTGCATAAAAACAGAGGCGCTGCTGCCTTTAGGCCTGGACCAATTACCATCGTCAAGGGAAAAATGAACGAAAAGTTCCAAGGTGTCCTACAGGATCATGCCAGGGTGGCTGTCCACTGGCTGAAGCTCAGTAGAAGGCGGGCGATGCGGCAGGACAATGACCCTAAACACTAAAGTAATGGCTTCACAAGAATAAAAACCACCTTTCGGAGTGGACCAGTCAGAGCCCAGAACTAAACCCAACAGAAATTCTGTGGAATGACCTCAAGCGAGCCATTCACACCAGACAGACTATGGCTGAGCTCCAGCAGCTCTGTAAGGAAGAGTGGTCCCACATTCCTCTTGAAAGTCATGCAGGTCTGGTTATCGGCCTCGTTGTTGAATGTATGTGGTGTTATTAGCTTTAGCACATTGTCTTCGTCTACGCTCGTGACTTGGATGAAGAACAGATGTTATGACCAATTATCATTCCAAAGGGTTCACATACTTGGTTATACCACATAGCCAAGTCCAACCAAGTCAAACCTGCTGTAAAATCCATGATATACACACTATGAGCACACCTGAATTGTGTGTTACTACACCATGACACAAACAAACGCTGGTGCTGTTAATGGGATAATCTTTGCCTCTCATGCTGCTGGCATGGACCACCGAGTGAACTGATGAAGTAAGAACCCGTATTTTTTTGTTTAAACTGACAACTTATGTTCTTAACTAGAACTGGGCTGGTCAGCTGGCTAACAGGCTAAAAGAGCCAACAGCCTAAACAGCTCCATCATTAAAATCACAGGCTTGAATTAAAGTATTTACAGTATGAGTAACTGTAAAATGTCACTTACACACTTCAAATGTCTGCGTTTCAGTCAGAAGTGGCATCCAACCCAGGCTGAATCCCAAACAGCTTCATTCTCCCTAAAAAGTGTGCTAGCTATGAAAACTTCACATCATGCCTAACAACACCCTTCCCTGTGGTAAAATCACAGTAGTGCACAGCCTCTTGTGGCTTAATGCTTTGTTATATAGTCTCCCATTGTTAGCTACATTAGCCTCGATGCAGCAGTGTAAAACAAACTTCAGACACCAGACACGTCTCAACTGATCGACTGCATCCATTGTTCCGACGTCTGAGTTCATCAAACACAAGAATATTTTCTGTTCTAAGAAGAAAACACAAAAGAAGTGATGAGGATGCAATTAGCCCTTTTTTCGCTGTCATAACAAAGCAGTGTATCGCTGAAGAAAGTGAATTGACAGGAGAAAGAAACGCTTCTCTTAACTTTTAATGGAAGATGACGTAAGAAGATTTTATTCTGAGTCATTCTGAAGCATTTCCATTGGTCCATTTGTCCCGTTTGACACATGCAGCTAAAGATAAAAAAGAAAAAAATGGACAAAAATGGAAATGCAGTAGGTTTTGTATCAGCTTAAAATATAAGCAGCTCAAAGTAATTTTATTCTACCTCGAGTTTTTACATTAAGAGACCCTTATTAGTCCCACAGTGGGGAAATTCCACCTCCGCATTTAACTCATCCGTGCAGTGAAACACCTCAGACACACACTAGGGGGCAGTGAGCGCACCTGCCTGGAGCGGTGGGCAGCCCAATCCGCAGCGCCCGGGGAGCAGTTGGGGGTTAGGTGTCTTGCTCAAGGACACCTCAGTCCTGTACTGTCAGCTCTGGGGATCGAACCGGCGACCTTCCGGTCACGAGGCTGGTCCCATACATTTATTATGTCATTTTACATTTTATAAACAAACAATTTATTTCATTTATTTGATTGTGCTTTTTTCTGAGATTCCTTGTTTCACCAATTTTGGTTTTTCTATTATTATATTTTCACTGTTAATTCAATGATTACACTTATTTATTTTTTAATTCATTTTTCCTTCTATTTTCTCTTTTCGGTTCTTATTCTGCTGCATATTCGCCTTTCTTCTTGTAAAGCGCTGACAGCTGGAAGGTGCTATATAAAAAGTTTCTAATTTGGTGGGGCGGTTGTGTAAGTTAGATTTTTGGCTGAACTATCACTTTAATGGTGTATCTGCTGTTATTGTTTGCAGCTGGTTTCAGCTTGAGACCTTTCTGTTTCGGGTTTATTGGTTGTTGTGCTTTAAAAGAAATGGCTATAGTTGCCGGGAGCTGCGCTGACATTTAAATGGGGAATCATGACCGTAAATATCTCACATCAGTAGCCAGTTATAAACAGCAGTGCGTGAGAGAGAAAGTGCTGAAATAGATGGAGATTAGATTTCAGTTGTTAGTGCATTGTGAATATATTCTCTGATGAGACCTACATGGGAGATTATAACACATGTAACCGCTGGAAGTCTTGTCTCCAGAGCACATTAAAGCTTGCTGTAATTTTCTATGAATTCTTGTTCTGAGTCATGAATTATTGTTCGCTGAATCAAGCAGAGAAACTGCTGAAAGTGCAGATTCTGAATGTTCAGTCCACACCACGTTAGTGTTTATAGGTAGAGGAGATATTTTATTATGATTGGAATTTGATAAGGAAGCGCTGTGTGTGCAGTCTTGTTCCGTGGGTTTGGTCGGGCTCGTAGATTATTAACTATATATGTTAATACACCCTCCACAGAGAACACACTTAAAGGGGAAGTCCACCACTTTTTCAAAATCTCTGCATTATTAAATGGTTAAGATGTAAGCAGAGTCGTTCAGGGTGGTTTGGTGTGAAATGCTCCGCTCTAGAGAAACTTACTGAGTCAGAATTCTTTACAGTGGTGGTGATAGGAACCAGACGTCCACCTCTAAAAGCTCCCTCACAGAAAGTCATCACCTGAAATGACTCATTACTAGATTTAACATTAAAAATTTTTGATAACCATTCAGGGTGGAAAGGTACACTCAGCAAAATAATCTCCAAAGAAAACCTATTTTTTTTCAGATTTTGCCATCATCAATATTTCATATGAAACATTTGAAGACACGTGTAGGTTCACTGGTGGCTTTGGATAGTAAATTGAATGGCTACATTTGTGTTGTAGTCATGGTGACCCCTGGTTCCCATCACCACCACTGTACAATAAAACTACACTCACCAGCCACTTTATTAGGTACAATAATAGTTTTACTGCTAGTAAAAGGTTGGACCCCCTTTTTGCCTTCAGAACTGCTTTAATTCTTGGTGGCACACTTTCAACAAGGTGTTGGAAACGTTCCTCAGAGGTTTTGGTTGGTTATTTGAGTTCCTGTTGCCTTTCTATCATCTGGAACCAGTCTGCCCGTTCTCCTCTGACCTCTCACATCAACAAGGCATTTTCGTCCACACAACTGACCGCTCACTGGATATTTCCTCTTTTTCGGACCGTTCTCTGTGAACCCTAGAGATGGTTGAGCGTGAAAATCCCAGTAGATCAGCAGTTTCTGAAATACTCAGACCAGCCCATCTGGCACCAACAACCACGCCACGTTCAAAACCCCTTAAATCCCCTTTCTTCCCCGTTCTGATGCTCGGTCTGCACTTCAGCAAGTCGTCTTGACCACCTCTACATGCCTAAATGCAGTGAGTTGCAGCCGTGTGATTGGCTGATTAGCTATTTGTGTTAACAAGCAATTGAACAAAACCTAATAAAGTACCTAATAAAGTGGCCGGTGAGTGTAGGTTGGTAAGTTATTTATAATGGAGCATTTCTCAATTAAACACTCTGAATGACTTACGCCGACTTGTGTACCGCAATATCTCTTTTCCCGGCTGCCATAGAAAAAGATGTAGAGCGCACGGGGGGCCGGGGTCAGCCTGAGAGATGGTGCCGGTGTGCGCTGGCCTTAATGAGCTCTTTAGCTGAGTGAGATTTCACTGGGATTTATGAGTCACACAGAGCCGGCATGGCTTCAGGCTTTCATCATCTCTACATGCAAAGCAAACCTATTTTCTCCCCTGTTTACAATGAATGTGTTGGTGAACGTATGCAGGCAGTGTGACTGTGGAAAGCAAAGGCCAGTGATGTAAAGTGTGTCTGGTAAGGCTGGCGCTGCGAAAATGGACTAATGTAACAGCTAAATGATTAATTATACTGTCCACACCATCTTTTACAACTGGCCCAACCTCAGTAGCATCCTCATCTGGTGAGCAAAGCTTATTACTATAGACTTAATCTTTTATAGCCTGTAATCAAGCCTTTTTTACATTGCATTATGGATGCTCTCAGCAAGCTACCACAAGTATTTTCCAGCCAAGCTTTTTCATGAGCTTGCATCGCTAATTGCTAGTGTGAATTCGACTTTTGAGGTCTTGTGCAATATATTCTCATTTGAGAGCCACTTTGCAGTGCCACTTTAAACCACCAGCACACCATGTGAGCAATTCTGCCTTAAAATAGCTGCCTACTTTCAGCTGTAGAGTCCACCTCTGTACAGTTGTGGAGTCACGTTTATTCGGATGTGAAGTCCACCTTCATTCGGTTGTAGAGTCCAGCTCTATTGGTTGTGAAGTCCACCACTATTTAGTTGTGGAGTCCACCTTTATTCATTTATGGAGTCCACATCTACCTGATTGTAGGGTCCACCTTTTTGCTTGTAGAGTCCACATTTATTTGGTTGTAGAGTCCAGCTCTATTCAGTTGTAAAGCCCACTTTTATTCAGTTGAGGAGTCCATCTCTATTCAGTTGGAGAGTCCACCTCTCTTTGGTTGTGAAGTCCACCACTATTTAGTTGTGGAGTCCACCTTTATTCATTTATGGAGCCCACCTCTATCTGGTTGTAGGGTCCACCTTTTTTGCTTGTAAAGTCCAGGTTTATTTGGTTGTGGAGACCATATCTATTTGGTTGCACAGTCCACCTCTATTCAGTTGTGGAGATCATATCTATTTGCTTGTAGACTTTTTGGATTATAGAGTCCATCTCTATTCAGATATGAAGCCCACCTCAATTCCCATAATGAGCTATTGAATTTAAAAAAGTAAGTCATTCTTTTAGGATTATAAGTCATTATTTTGACATACTGTGTCAACATTCTGAGAAAATTAGTCATCATGTTGGTATAGTAAGTAAAAATCCCAAGAACATAAGTCATTATTTCAGCAAATCAACTCTTTTGTCCTTTACCTGGCAGGAATAGGCTCTCCAGTTCATAATTACTAAAATTATGAATTATTAAAGTACCGTCAAGTCATTTTCCAGGCGACTGTGTGGGTAGTGCTTCTCGACAATCTCCTGTCTTCTGTTTGTATCTTCTGAATAGCTGGTTCATGATTCCTCTGATTGTCTCCATCCATCTTCTTGGTTATCCCTTCTTGTTTGACCTCCAACTCTTCCCAGCACAATGATCTTTTTCAATGAATTCTTCTCTGAACGTGTCCAAAATCAGAGCTTCAGCTTGGTTAGCTGAGCTTTGACTGAGAGGTGAGGCTTGGTTTGAATAATCATCCATTATTTGGTTTTCTTTTCCATCCAATATTCTCTCCTAAATCTTCACCAGCACCAGTTCAAAGACACCAATATGTATCTTGTCTCATTTGTTTATTGTCCAGCTTTCACATCCACAAAGAACCACAGAGACGACCACAGTCTGAACTCTGATCTTTCTTTGTAGAGACAAATCGTCGCAGCTGAAGATCTTGTCAAGCTCCTTTCGTCCTTGTTTTACTGATATATGTTTAATGATAACGTTACTGACCAGTGAACTACATGATAATGTAAAATACAAGGTCTTGTTAACAAACCTTGGCTAGATGTTGTTCTATATTTAACTTTGTGACTCCACTGCATTACATAATGCGCTCATCTTACGGGTCACTCCCTCCTGATTTAAGAGCAACTATACAGTCTCATTTTTCCTTCATTAGTCTAGAGGAAGTATATATGCTGCCTACAGCACATGTAATTACCGAGAAAGCACATCATTCCAGGGAGGCTGTAAGAGTTTAGAGAATTTAGAGTTATTTTATGAGAGATAAGGCAGTACTTCATTTTTTCTGAAGATGTACTTTCATAGGTTCTTCTCTGTGGAAAACAAAACATCAGATTTCACGCTGCAGTGAAACACCGTGGGGTCCAGATAAGAGACAGCTTTACCCCTGTAACGCAAATAAAACAAAGCGTGGTCCCTCAGTGGATACTGTACACTGCTGACATTCCCCTCCCCTCCTATTGTTACTGCCACAGTGGGAAAGAGAAAGAGGTGTAATTTTTATTTCAGCCCACACACAAGAGCCAAGCTCAGCTCAGAGAAGCAGTCGAACCAAACCTGGCTTTGCACTGATGAACCTCTTTACGGTGACATTTATCTAGTATTTTACTTTCACCCTTTGAGGTCCACTTATGTCCACTTATGACATTTGTGAGTTTGCATACCAAACAGCTCATTTTCCAACATCTCACTGTCCCTTAATGAGAACAGGGGTCATAAACCCAAATGTTAAGAAGAGCCCTTTTATCCTTTCAGCAAAAATCAAACCACCTTGGGAGCCTCAAGGTTTTATGTCCATTTTACCATCTTGGCTGTAAATCTGTCTCAGTATGTTTTAATGTGTTAGCACCACTTTGCTCTGCTCTAGGCTTTAGCTCAGCTGTAGCTGCTTTTCTCGCATCTCTGGCAGGAAACCTTTCCACAAAAGTGGAGTAGCTTCTTGTAAAATGCCTCTCAATGTTCAACTTTTTACGAGGCCGAAGGTGGAATGGGAGAATTCGAACGAGAAGCTGGCGACTTGAGCTTGAGTGAGTTTCACCGTTTCTGGTTGCAGATTAAACGCATCAGGAAACCAGCTGAAGTGATCTTGAATGCAAATAAGCCAAGTTGTCTCTAAATGATCGATGTTGATCTTAAATTTTTCTCTTTGCATTTTTTCGTAGCTACTAGCTAAGTGAGATTGTTGTCTGTGTTGCTATGGTAACGAGCTGTCTGTGCACCAACCTTCAGGGTTTCAAGTCAAGTCAAGTCAGCTTTATTGTCAATACCACAATATGTACAGGACATACAGTGAACTGAAACCGTGTGACTCTCAGAACCCATGGTGTAACAATAACATTAAAGAGAGGGAAGGCGCAGCGCGTGATGTTTCACAGGTTAAAGGCTGAATCAACAGTTCCACATTAACTTCAGAGTTTAAGACCATTTACTGTTAAACTGTGTTGAACAATCAGCAGAGATTTATTTTACTATAAAGGATTATTTTATTTTTACCTACAAATTAAATTCTACTGTGGAGCCTCAAAAGGACACTAAAAGAGCTGCTTGAGGCTCTGGAGCTGCGTGTTGCCAACCCCTGATTTAGATTCAAACAAGCTGTTTTCGTCATTGTGCCTTTATTACTTATTTTCACTCTCTAAGTCAAATTCATCCTCTAGGACAAACTTACATATTGCTTTTTTGCCTGTTATAGAACTCAGTTTAATGTATATCTTCTTCTTCTTTCGGCTGCTCCCTTTAGGGGTCGCCACAGCGGATCATCTGCCTCCATCTTGCCCTATCCATTGCCTCCTCTACTTTCACACCAACCATCTCCATGTCCACCTTCACTACATCCATAAACCTTCTCTGAGGTCTACCTCTTCTCCTTCTACCCGGCAGCTCCATCTCCAACATTCTTTGCCCAATATATCCACTATTCCTCCTCAACACATGTCCAAACCATCTCAACCTGGCCTCTCTGGCTTTATCTCCAAACTGCTCCACCTTCACCGTCCCTCTGATCTGCTCATTTCTAATCTTGTCCATCCTTGTCACTCCCAACAAAAATCTCAGCATCTTCACCTCCGCAACCTCCAGCTCAGCCTCCTGTCTTTTAGACAGAGCCACAGTCTCCAAACCATACATCATAGCAGGACGCACTACTGTCTTGTAAACCTTCCCTTTCACTCTTGCTGCTATCCTTCTGTCACACATCAGCCCTGACACCCGTCTCCACCCACTCCATCCTGCCTGCACCCTCTTCTTCACCTCTTTTCTACACTGTCCATTGCTCTGGATGGTTGACCCAAGATATTTGAAGTCATCCACCTTTCGATCTCTACTCCTTGCATCTTCACTTTTCCACCTGCCTCCCTCTCATTCACACACATGTATTCCGTCTTGTCTCTACTGACCTTCATTCCTCTCCTCTCCAGTGCAAACCTCCACCTCTCCAGATTCTCTTCCACCTGCTCTCTAGTCTCACCGCAGAGTACAATGTCATCTGCAAACATCATGGTCCATGGAGCCTCCTGCCTGACCTCATCTGTCAACCTTTCCATCACCATTTTCCTTTAGGATTATCCCTACTCCATTTCTCTTCCTCTCTACACCATTATAGAACAGTTTGAATCCACCTCCAATGTTCCTGGCCTTGCTTCCTTTCCATCTGGTCTCCTGGACACACAGAATATCTACCTTCCTTCTCTCCATCATGTCTGCAAGCTCTCTGACTTTACCAGTCATTGTCCCTATGTTCAGAGTCCCTACTCTAACCCCACACTCCTGCCTTTCCTTCTCTCTCGCTGCCGTCTAACCCGCCTTCCTCCTCTCCTCTTTGATGGTCTTCGACCTACAGTAGTCCAATTTCCACAGGCACCCTGCTGGTCAACAGCACCGGAGGCGGTCATTGTTAACCCAGGCCTTGACCGATCCGGTATGGCAATCATATTTGTTATCCGCATGATAGTTTTGGCACAAGTTTTACGCCGGATGCCCTTCCTGACGCAACCCTCACCATTTATCCGGGCTTGGGTCCGGCACCAGAAGTACACAAAGTACACCCCTAATGGCTGGTTTAACTCAGTTTAACGTATATATACAACTTAATTTCACTTACAGACCAATTCTTCCAATTCCGAGTTGATTCTGCAGTATTGGGTGATCTGAGGGTTTATGTAGTGCACACACCCCAAATAGATCACTAACCACAGAAATAAAAGAGCATGTATAATGAACATGGTCTAATTTGTGTTTCTCTTTTGTTGAAGCTGTTATGCAACAGAGCGAGAGCGGACATTGGAGTGGACGCTTTAGCGGAATGATTCCGTCAGCACACTGTTGAGTTGAGTTCAGATCAGTTCTTTTTTTTCGTCTGTGGTGCTGCAGACCAGCAGAAATGCTTTCAATCAGCCTCGTTCCAGTATTTTCAGTCATTTATACAAACCAGGATTCCTCGATCAACCAGATAAACTCTGTAAAAAGTCAATAGGACTGTGTGATTTTTGGTTGAATATATCATATTAAAACATAAAACATGGCCTGTGCAAAAGTTATGGCACATTTTATATTCTAAAGCTAAGAAAATGGAAATGATGCTCTAAAATGTTCAGAAAACGTTATGTTTATGTTTGCTCCATGTGCTGAATGTGCTTATTTTCACTTAGACAGTCAACAAGATGTCATTTGACTGGGTGTGTTCAAACTTTTGCACACAAATGTAAGACACACACACACACACACACACACACACACACACACACACACACACACACACACACATATACAGTAGCTCAAATCCGATTATTTTGTTTGGCTGTTCAGATCGTCTTTTAAATGTGATCTGTATGTGACATCAGTCTGAACAGATCAGCTCCTAAACCGATCCACACGCGCAAAAGAACAACACGTCACGCTGCTTCACGCGGCTCATCCAGAGGTAAACAATCACAACTGCCAACGAACTCCAGTCGCTCCTGGAGGATCAGCTTCACAGGAGACATCATGAAGCTTCACTGACTGGCAGCTGGGATCATCACCCAGAATGTGTTCCAGCTTCTCATTAAAAAGGGCGCGGTCACTTCTTTGGTTTGCGTCCTCAGATTCGTACATTTTGCTTTTAACTAAAAACTGTGGAAAAGTTGCAATATGTCTTTTCTAATTTCTTGTACAATGACATCAGCCTAAATGTTTATGAGTCTCAGCTGCGCAAAATTATGACGAATGTTGAATGAGATTGATGTAAAAGTAACATGAATTCTGGTCTGGCTGTTCAGACCGGATACGTATCAGTTTTCAGTACCACATATGAAAGCATCTCAAATCGGAATTGACAATGTCAGATTCCGTGTGTTTATCTGTTCACACTGACACACATCTGTGTCACATATATGAAGAAACAGATGGGATTTGGGCAGCATTTACCTGTTGTGTGAATGAAGGCTATGCCGCTTATCCTCATGGGTCGTGGTGGGAGGTGGGAGGAAGGCAGGAAGCACCGTGGACAGGTCGCCCGTCCATCACAACGATTGTAGGCTATGAGATTTTAAATTTATACTTTTTAAAGTCATGAGATTATTTATGATTTAAATTCCTCACTTACACTTTAAACACCTTTTACTTTAAAGCACAATGTCAACAAACAAATGAACAAAATTGGTCTGTTACTGCAGCAGTTGTTGGAAGCCTCTTCTGATCTGTGGACGTCACAGTCGTACATACCATTAAAGACAGTTTCGCTTCTATATATTACACTCTACAGGCAGCTCGATTGTAAATCAGCACCTCTTGCCTCCTGTTTTTCCTAATAAAACTCATAGCTCTACATAAAATACAACTTCAAAGCCGGAAGTATTTATTTATTTATTTATTTATTTATTTTTGAACTCCTCGTTTTGCAGCCGCTGCGAGATCACAGGGAATCAGCAGGACGTGTAAATCAGAAGCGTCTCTGTTTACTGGAATCAAAGCCGCGCTGTCACAGTGTCTTTAGACATTGTATGATGGGGAGACACTTCACTTCATACTGATCAGATTCTTCATTAACAGGCCAGCAGCTCATGTCAGAAAGAGAAAAGAGGGAGCAGGTCTGTGAGAAATCGAGAAAAACCTGATGTGCTTGATGTGCTGAGCCTTTTTGCGGCAGGATTCAGACACAATTTAGTCCACAATCTGCTCTAGAAAGCATCTGTACCTCCTGAGTACCTGAGTAACTGTACCTACCTTCCTGCAGAATCCAGCTCCAACTACAATGCCTGTGTTTACATGCAAGGATTTTTGCCAGTCTAATTAAATACATTCTGATCATAGATAAAGACTGAGGTGTTTATGCTCACTCTGCTCAACAATCTGATAGATCTCTGTTTACATGCTCACTACAAGTAATCAGATCAAAATGATGTGCAGGCGTAGAGAACCGTTTCAGTGTAGACGTTACCATGACAACAAGCATCACGTAAGTCTAATCAGAGAGAGATGAGCAGCAGTGAGCAGTGCTTGTGGATTTAACTGCTTTAAAATGACGTCAGACTCAGGAAAACGTCCTTCACATGTCCTTAAAGAAGACGTCGTGTTCTGAGACACGTAAGCTGGACATCCGTCCTACCGCCGTCTTTTAAAGCTCAGGGCATAAACTTTGTCTCCTCTGCAGACCAGTCAGACTAGACTATTCCTACTGAGGTGTTTACATGGACAGAGTCTATTCTTATTGAGCTATTGGACAGATTGTTAACAGTTTATCAGGCTGCATGTAAACATGGCTATTTTCCCACTCATGCTAGTCAACTCACTCCAGCTAGTTAACTTCTTCAGAGGTTCTTGGCAGGATCTGGTGGTGACACAATGCTTGCTGTGCTTATATTTATGGCAAATGGCAGATACTGGCTATGTAAGAAATAGTATGCTGTGTAACGTAAGCTGCATACTGCACCAGTGTGTACTGTATAATACATACTATTCTTCACCTATAGCGTAGACCACAGTGTCCACTGGGAAACAAAAGCTGTGGACAGTACTACAGGGAAGGGTTCATCAGGGAATGGGACAGTCACTCCCATCTCCACACGGGCCTCGTTTTCTTTAGCCCTCCAATCACTGCATAGCAACCATCGCTGGTCGCTTCATGGGTCTTTAGCAGTTGTAGATATATTTTGGTCAAGAGATGTTCTGCTGAATTTTGACTGATGCCATGACAGAGTGTTGTTTTCTACTCATCTCCAGAAATAAACTGTGAAAAATGTGTGGCTTCCAGAGACACTCCTACATCCTGTGTTGGATAAAAGGTCAGTCATTTTATTTTCATCCCATTTGTAGTTGGTAATATGAGCTAGTTTGGTTGAATGTTGGTTAGTGTAGTGGGTAACACCTCTGCCGTCTACGCTGTAGACTGGGGTTTAATCCACCACCTGGGTAAACACCATACACTATACCAATAAGAGTCCTTGGGCAAGACTCCTAACACTGCCTTCACCTACCTGTGTAAATTGATCAAATTGTAAGTCGCTCTGGATAAGAGGGTCTGCCAAATGTCATAAATGTAAATAATAAGCACACGTGAGCCTGAAAAGCTGATGCTTTTTGTGTGTGGATTCTTCAGTTGAAACCACAATGTGTGCAGTAAGTTAACTCACTTCATTAATGTGCCCATATAAGGCTGAATCTGGGGCTATGAAACTGTTCAAAGCAAACCAGGCAGTTAAGTCCGTGGTTACACCCACCTGAAATGACCCTGTTTCATTTTGGGATGCTGCATATAATGAATGGTCTACGTAGTGGAATATTAGTCCAGAGCATTGCTCCTAGTGAAACTGAGAAGTCAAAATTGTTCACTGTGGTGGTGATAGGAACCAGACGTCCACCTCTAAAAGCTCCCTCACAGAAACCTATTACATGAAATGGGTATGAATTCACTGCCTTGATGCCTGAGACACTGTTTCAAGGTTTTGGCCTAAAACATATTTTAAAAAACCTTTCATGGTGGAGGGATACGTGCAGGGCGTTGTGAGTCAGAATAGTCCCCAAAGAAAACTCACTTTTCAGATTTCCCATCAATTTACCATCATCAATATTCAATATAAACCTCAGACACATGTAGGTTCACTGGTGGGTGTGGATAGTAAATAAAATGGCTATCTTTGTGTTGTAGTCATGGTGCCCTGCTTCCTATCATCACTACTATAAAGAAACCTGAGTCTCTACAATCAACCATTTCACACTAAACCAGTCTGAATGACTGTGTTTACATCTCAGACACTGAATTATACAGTATTTCTTTGTAAATTTCCCCTCTATTTCAGCTCTGAGAAGCTCATATTGCAGCTACACTGTTTTATTCTGCACCTTCTTGTCTTCGTACATCTGCCCCTTTGTATGCGTGCCCATAGCTGCTGTGTCTCCTCTTGCTGTCCAGCTGAGGTGTTTACAGAATGCCCTCAGTCCCTCCTCCGCACATGCAAACGTGCTGTTGTTTGGTTTGTTATGCTGCCATCTCACAACAGAGCTTTTGGGCATGTGGCACTTAATGAAAGCAGGCCGGATAGAGAGTTTGTCCATTGACGTCATGCTGGGGACTGGGTAGTCTTAATTAGATTTGGGACCTCTTCTTATACCTCATGAAATTGGATATATACAAAGGGACTACAGTGATGTTCTGCAGCAAAGTCAAAGTGCTGATATACAGTCGTGTGCGAAATTCAGAGACCACCCGTCATTTGTTTCATTTCCAGTCAAAACAGCCATGAAGTAATTCCCTTTTCCTGGTTACTTGTAAGAGGTAAGAGAGAAAATGAATTATGATTATTCTGAGCCCACACACGTCATAAGTGGAGCTGAGAGAAAGAAAAAGGAACATTTTAAGAACATTTCCAGAATTCTCATATGACTCAATATGTCATGGATCAGCTATTTACTTTTATTCCTTTAGACACAAAATATAAAAAGGCACAAGGTAAAATGCTAAACCCCCCGCTGGGTGCTCTGTCCCTTGGGGGCGAATCCCACCACCGTACTTCTCCAGATGCTGCTGGCCATTCAGGCTTGGGAGCGAGCCTGAGGCTGTCTCCAGGAAGACGACTCTGACAGCCAGGTCACATGACAGTAGACTGTATATGAATTGAAACAGTATGTGTATGTATTCCATGCATGTATTTGGAATAAATTTGGGACTGTGTTGTGTCATTTTCTCTGTTTGACCAGAGGAGCAGAAACACTGCCAGTTTCTGTGTAGTGTATGAACACACACACACACACACACACACACACACACACACACACACACACACACACACACACACACAGGGTGGTTAAAAATGGAACAGATCAACATGCAGACCGAACTCTTCTGGGTGTAAAAAAAGCACCAGCTGATGCCATCTACGGTAACGCAGGTGAACGGTCCGAAAGGAAAGGCTGGAAATGTCACGCCGGTCAGCGCTCTGTTTACACCGACCCCAAACAATCTCTCTCAGACTCACGAGAAGCCGACAGGATCTTAGAAACACCAGACAGAAGCAGAGAATGACACAGGATGACGTTGCTATTGCCTCACAAACTGAAAGGGCATGTTTTTCTTTTGTTAGTTGGGAGAGTCGGACACTCGGCTTCAGGAACTTTTCGGAAAGCTTGAGGACTCACTTCTCTTCTTAGACTCGTGGAACTGAAGAGTCAGAAAAGTTTGAGGGAGAGTGAGAGAGAGAGACAGAGAGAGAGAGAGAGAGAGAGGAGAGAAAGAGAGAGAGAGGAGAGAAAGAGAGAGAGGGAGAGAGAGAGAGGGAGAGAGAGAGAGACAGAGAAAGAGAGAGGGAGAGAGAGAGAGGGGGAGGAGAGAGAGAGAGGGGGGGGAGAGAAAGAGAGAGAGGGAGAGAGAGAGAGAGGGAGGGAGAGAGAGGGGGGGAGAGAAAGAGAGAGAGAGAGGGAGAGAGAGAGAGAGAGAGGGGGGGAGAGGAGGGGAGAGAGAGAGGGGGGGAGAGAAAGAGAGAGAGAGGGAGAGAGAGAGAGAGAGGAGGGGAGAGAGAGAGGGGGGGGGGGAGAGATGGGGACAGAATGTGTGTGATTGAGAAAAGAGGTAAGAAGAAAATGAGAGCAAGAGAAAGAGAGGGAGGGAAGAGAGAAAGAGGAAAAAAAGGTGAAACAAAGAAGAGTGAGAGATAGAGAGTGAAGAGAGATAAAGTGAGTGGAGAAAGGAGAAACAGAGAGATAGAGAGAGGGAGAGAAAATGCTGGGCAGAAGAGACAAGAAAGAGAGAAAGAGAGATGGAGACAGATTAAACAGAGGTTAGAAAAAAGACAGATGGAAAAGAGTGAAATAAAGTGAAGAGAGAGAAAAAAGAAAAGTGAAAAGAAAGGAAACAGAAAAAGGCGGAGAGAGGGAGGGAGAGAGGGAGAGAGACATAGGGTCAGAATATGCGTGAGTTAGAAG
>NC_051231.1:31312548-31315048 GCF_015220715.1 Pygocentrus nattereri | reverse complement strand
CCCAGGTGAAGTTAATCAACTCCTGAAGGAGTACGTTTATGAGAGGTGATGAAATGTTGCGCAGTTCTAGATTCTGTCGCTTGTTTTTACGTTAGAACTGGAATTCTAAGGCTTTTTTGTCATTCAAATCACATTAACATTTTCTCATGCCTTCCAAATGGGATCAATTAGGCTCAATTAGACTCAATTAAATTATAGTGCATTATCCCGACTGAATTAAAAAAAGCTCCAGAACGTTTGCATGTCACTCAGCGAATCACGCATGTTTTACTGAGGCTGCCGCAAACACATAAAAAAGTGGGGGAAGTCATGGGCTGGAGGTTAGGGAACCGGCCCTGTGACCAGGAGGTTGCCAGATCAATCCCCAGATCTGACAGTACGTGAGCAAGACACCTAACCCCCAACTGCTCCCCAGGTGCTGCGGATAGGACTGCCCACCTCTCTGGGCAAGTGTGCTCACTGCCCCCTAGTGTGTGTATGTGTGGTTTCACTTCATGGATGGGCTAAATGCAGAGGTGAAATTTCCCCGGTGTGGGACCAATAAGGGTGACTTAAGCTAATTAATTAATAAATCATATCACATAATTCATCACAGCTATAATTCCAAATAAATGTAATCTTGATCAGCGTGTAAAGGCATACACCAATGAAGAGCTCAGGTTAGAGCCTGAGTGGACTGATGAACCACTGTGATGAGCCAGTTATTGACCCGAGTGTTAGTAAAGTCTTCAGAGGGACGACTGAACTGAGCAGTGAACGTGTTCATGAGAGACAAGCACTGTACCTGATTTCTGTGGTATGGTCATGCTTATCATTTGTTATTATCAGCTTAGGTCATGAAAGGGCAATGGAATCATGGGAGCAGTAGTGGACTGAAGCAGATGATGAAATGACATTGAGAATCTGGTCAGTGAAGGGAAATATGTGTTTCTAATAAAGTGGCCAGTGGGGGGAAACACAATGTGGGTGTTACTAATGAAGTGGCCAGTAAGTGGAAGCACAATGTTCTGGTTTCTAATAAAGTGGCCAGTGAGGGAAAATATAAGTGTTTCTAATGAAGCGGCCAACAAGGACAATTATGAGGTCGGTCGGTCGGTCGGTAGGTCAGTCTGTCGGTCTGGCCAACATAGGTCTCATCATGGATCGGCATATTTGCTATAGAAGCTCCAAACCAGCCAGCCAGGGTCACGTTGTCTTGCCTCTTTCCTTTAAAGGGCCTGTTCTAACAGTGAAGGTTCTGGAGGTTTTTCTACAATGCAAAGCTTGTTATTTGAAGCTGTTTGAAACCTGACTTGTTTTCGTTGTGGTTTACCTTTGTTCAGTGCATCGTCTGCTAACAACACAACAAAACTAACATTATCTACCAAAGTCTCGAGTTCACTCTGGACTTCGGCCCAATCCCGTTTCTTATTTTTACCCCTACCCCTTGTTTTCCCTTGTTTTCCCTTGTTTCCTGGTTACCCCTTTGGACTGAGTTACAAGGTGTAGTGGTTGAAATCTTCCTCTATGAAATGAGACCCTCAAATGAATACAAAGAACATTACTCCAGAGCTACCAGCGCTGCTCTGCAGGCAACCCTGCCCGTCTGCAGTGACCGCAGAGGAGGGGAAAGAAGCTGAAGTCAGATATTCACCAGATTCTTACTTTGATTTTCTCGTTCCACCTTAAATGGTGCGGTAGCTCTGACACCTGGGGTGGCAGAATGTAACTGCTGGACGATTTAAGGTCGAACAGGATATTTTGCTTGCTAAACAGAGACATTCAGATTCCTTTATTGATCCCAGGGGACATCATACTACAAGGGATTGTTGTGCTTGTTATGACGACGCTAAGCGAAGAGATTATAATGGCTATCGTAATTATTTTAACAGAGAAAATTCTCACATTTCTGGGCTTTTTTTCTCGAAACACTCCGTTTGGAGTGAGTCTCTGAAAAACCTCCGTTTGGAGGGTCATGTAACCCTAACACTTCACCCCACCCCTCTATCTCAACAAGAATCAGGACACCCTTCCCTGAGACAAGGGCTAAGTGGTAGGGGCGGGGGGTGAAATGGGACTGGGCCTTAGACTCACATGATGAAAGTGACTTTAGTTCTGGAAAGTATTTCCTCTTTTCTTTGTTCTGAAGCATTTTATAAAGACAAGTTTTCTTTGGATGATTTTGGCTGCATGTATATTAAAGCACTCTAAATGTCCAGAAACCACAAAAACTGGAGCTCTGGCACAAGAATTCTTTAGACCTTCACAAAAAGCCACGTAACTCTTAGAGCCTTGCACCAAAACAGAGACTCGGTCACGATGGAACGGAGCATCACGTCGTCCCGCCTGCCGTATTCTCTCCGAGACGGAGCAGGGAGGGGGAGTGTAATTGGATTTCAGAGGGCAAGCACTCCTGCAGGTGTAATGAATGTAGGTCAACAGAAAAGTCCTGCTCCCTCAGGATGGAGGAGGTAATGGAGGGTCATGGGTGCTGAGTGGCTTTCCCATTACGGCTAGCATA
>NC_051231.1:31275048-31302548 GCF_015220715.1 Pygocentrus nattereri | reverse complement strand
TCTGTATGTAAGAGATGAGGCCAAAAGCCAGTACATGCTGGCTGTGATCTTTGGGCCCTCAGGCGGAACTACATTAAAACCAGACATGATTCTGTAGTGGAAATCACTTCATGGGCTCAGAAACACTTCTGAAATCCACTGTCTGTGAAAACAGTTCATCACTGCATCCACAAATGCAAGTTAAAACTCAAACGCAAAGAAGAAACCAAATATAAACAGGATACAGAAACACTGCCACCTTCTCTGGGCCTCATTTAAAATGGACTGAGTTGAAGAGGAAAAGTGTCCTGTGGTCCGACGAATCAACATTTGAAGTTCTTTTTGGAAATCATGGACACTGTGTCCTCCGGGCTAAAGACCACTCAGCTTGTTATCAGTTAAAAAAGCCAGTATTCATGATGCTATAGGGGGCATTAGTGCAGATGAAATATGAAATACTAATGAAGAGATAAAAGACTTTCAATCCATTTGAGTTTCTTTTCCTAGTGATCCTAAAGAGCCTGCCTGAAGGGATCAGGTCACATTCTGAGCACATGGGATGATAATGATGACACTGATGGTGATGAAGATTCATCTCTCCCTATGGAGCTAAGCAGTAATTAAATTATTCACCTTTCCTCAGCCTGGTGGGTTTCATTGCCCCCTGTGATTCCCTCCATGCAGGTCGCGCAGTAATTGCTGCTTTCAGTGCGCCGGTGGCCTTAATAAAAGATCAGATGTAGACCTACATGGCCCACACCTACGACTGACTGACCATTAGCCAGAGGGTCAGCCACCTGCACAATGGGAGGTCAGTTTTACATTCAGTTATCTGATCTTAAAGCTGAGGAAAAGTGGAAAATAGACATTTCCTTCACTGCCCATCAAAGGTATGTAGCCTAAAGGTACATTATTAAGTGTATTATTAAGTTATTGTGGCTAGTCATGAGCATAAGACATGCATAAAGAGTGATATAGGACAATTTATGTTCCAGGATCCAGACTGCCCTACCTGCTCTGTCTGTAGCTCCACCATGGACCTAAGCTTTTATTCAATTTTTCAAAATAATCCTTGACTTTCATAGTTTCCTTTTAACCAAGTAAGAAAAAATAAGTGCTGTCCCCACTCACTGACCTCACCTACTGACCACTATCATACTGTTTTGCAAGAATGAACAAAAGTTAATACTTTGGAAAATGTGTAAGAAATCCTAAAGTAATAACAATAAAATAGTATTTAACTATTTGCAATTATTTAATTAAAACTGAAGGTCTCGTGGTTTTTATCTTTGACTTGTAATTTAATTCTCTTAATTTTCTTCTGATTCTAATTAAATGCTATTGATCTCTATAACTGTTTTATCACCTGTCTGTGAAGCACTTTGAGCTGCCACCAGCATCAAAAGTGCTATATAAATAAAATGATTATTATTACTATTAAACTGGTTTTACTTATAAAAAGTAAAATAGAACTTGTGACGTTTACACATTGTGTTTAATTTTTTTTCTTGAAATTGTTGTAAATGAAAGCTGAATTATACCCATGTTTTTCCACTCTGTACCCAGCACAGAGAAAATCAGGTTGACACAATCTATTAGGATCGATTAGGAATCCAGGGATCGACACTTATCTGCCAAAACACTGACTATAGTGCTTCTATTCCCACCATATATCCCTCTGTACAACCACAAAGTTACAAACCTCAGGTCCAAAATATTTGGAACAGTATGTAAAATACTAAGAAAAAAAAATGTGTAAATATTCTTCACAGATGTGCAAGTTACACATGCAAGTTACACCCCAATACCATGATAGCTTTACACTGAACTTTACACTGGTAACAATCTGGATCTTTGGCCCCAAGAACACAATTATGTGTGCATTATGTTCATAAACTTCAGAAAGGTTGGCCCGTCAGACTACAGTACTCCCACTGTGCCCCAGCCCATTTCAGATGAGCTCGCGCCCAGGAAGGTTATATCAGGCCCACTCTATGTCAGGATCCACCCATTGGATCCTTTGTTGCCATGGAAAAGAAGGACACACTTCTCTGCTGCACTCGAAACGGGATAGCCTAGTCACACTGCTGTGACGCAATCAGCCTTCAAATGCTCCCTCCGAAGGATGCACCCCTGAATTGAGACAGATCCTAATGCATGGCCACAACATAGTAACAAGATCATGCCTTCCTAAAGTCGTGGCCACACATTAGGATCTCATTCCCATGAAATGACAAGAGACAGGTTTAAAATGAATGTTTGGAGACGAATGGGCTTATTCTGCAAGAAGAAACTGTCAATCACTAAAAAGTTGCGAAGATGAAGTCACTTCTCTTTCCAATTTTCCTGTTCCACCTTAAATAGTGCCGCATTTACATTCTGGAGCCTCAGGCTTTAGCCTTAGAATTTAAGGTGGAACGTCTTATAAAACAGTCAAACGTTGAGAGACATTTTACAATTAGCTGCTCTACTTCTGAGGAAAAGTGTCCTGTCAGAGATGAGAGGAAAGCGGCTACAGCTAAAGCTTGAAGCAGAGCAAAGTAGATCTGTGTTGTTGTTTATATCGTTTAGCCTAGACTAGGACATCAGCACACACTGAGACATACTGGGCATTAAATGTTGCGGCTCCCAAGGAGGTTTGATTTTTGTTGAATGGCTCTTCTTAACACTTGGGTTGTGACTCCTGACCTGACCTGGCTTTTAATGCAGAGGGTGCCTTAAAAAGCAGTTCCAGTTGTGTTTTTGTTGTGTGCCGCCACGGACTGTCCGGGCCTTTTGGTTCCATCAACATTACGTTATAAATTAAAATTTAGAAAAACGATTTTTGGCATTTGTGAATTGATTCATTCCGCATCGTGATGCATCTAAGAACTGAGGTTTCCCCCGACCCCGAACACACAGGGATTTCTCTATTCCTAGAACCTTTTGATGATATCATGCACATGAAGGAGGACCCAAATCCTTGCAGCTGCTCATTGAGGAACATTCTTTTTAAACTTTTGGATTATTCACTGACACCTTTTTGCTTTTACACCTAGCAGGACTGCATCACCTGATTAAGATGTTTAAGATGTTTGTATTTTCAAAAGGCATCACGTTATGCGCTGGCGAAAGGCTGAAGTGCAGGCCTAATTGAAGCCTCTTCAGGCTGATTCTCTGTTAATGAAAAGGCCCCAGCATAAATACACTGGAGTCAATACAGACCCTCCCAACCTGGAGAGGTGATGATGGAGATTAAAGAAGAGAAAGAACCCCCCTCCCACTCATCGCCACGGGATACGCACCTCACCCACACTCCCATAGCAACCAGCGAGGGCTCTGAGGTCATCAGGGCTGAAAGGTCACGAGTGGGGATGAAGTGAATGTGGATGATGAGAGCGGATGAGAAGAGCAATGGAAAAGAGGCAAAGAGTGCTTCATCCCTCGCTCCTGAGAGCATGACAGCTCTCCATACTGATTACTCATTTACCCAATGACTCTCCAATTATATAAAACAACCCTCTCTCTCCCTCTCCTTCATTCTCGCTCTCCTTTTAGATCTCTTTCTCTCTCCTTGCCCACTATTCCTTCTTTCCTCACCCCTCCATCCCCCTGGATTCTCGTGTAGCAGCAGTAGGTAGTGATGTAGAATAAGGTATTGACTCAGCTAGCTAGCAACATTAAAGGGGAGCTCCACCGCAAAATACTTAATCATTCAGTGATTCTGATGGAAAGAAAATCATTCAGAGCGGTTTGGTGTGAAATGCGCCTTTCTGGAGAACTTTAGCAAGTCTGAATCGTTCACCATTGTAGTACTAGGAACCAGACGTCGCTATGTCTACACCACAAATATAACCTTTTTTATCTGCTAGCCAAAATGGCCAGTGAGCTTACATGTGTCTTATAAGGCTTCATAAGTCACACTGATTATGGTAAAATCGTGCTAAACCCTCTTTGGGTACTGTTTTTAGCTTCCAACGCCCTGCATGTACCTCTTCATCAGAGGAGCTGTGACAGGCCACTGGTTAGTTGTTCAGAGCGGTGGTGTTTTCAAGTACCAGCAATCCTGAAGTTGTGGCTAATTGTTTTGACGTAACACGCAAATACCAAAGTTGAACATTTCTACAAACCCGGGGTTCATAGCGACCACTTCACCGACGAACACGAACTTACTCACAAGACCAGCGAAAAAATGCAGCGTATTTCTACAAATGCATTGTAACACCGGGGAGCGACGATGAGGCGGATGCATACGCTGAGATTTATTAGGGGCAAATCCAGTATCAGGGTCTAGACATTCCAGGGTCAACGAGCCAACACAGAGAGAACGAGGGACAGACATGACGAAAATACACACAGGAAAAACAAACAACGGAGGCCGGAAGAACGACGCTAAACTACACAATACAAAGGCCAAAGAACAGCCAACTAACAGGGGAAAACACAGGGCTTAAATACAAGGAATAACGAGGGTTAACAAGACACAGGTGAGAACCAATCAAGGGCGGAGTCTAGAAACAAGGGGGCAAAACAAAAGCACATGGAGGGCTGGGAGGGGTCAATTGTGACATGCAGATGCTAAAGAAAACTGCTGTTCCCTCTGTTGTATTTCCCACCACAGCAGCTGGAATCAAGGTAAGAAATGTTTGTGAGTGAAATAAGTCGTCGTTACCCACCGTACATCTGTCACTGTTAGCTGTTAGCTTACAGACTGTCTAAAGTAAAATAACTATCCACTTCCTCATAAACTGGTGAGCAGAATAGCAAGTTGTTCGTTCTTGACACCACCAGTTTCCATTCACCCTGGGTTGTTCTGCAGACCTCCTCAAAGTCAGACCTCCTCAAAGTCCTCCACATACTCTGCTAAAAACCATAAAATAAACTGTACGCAAAAGCGCCTGCTGCCGTTAGTCGTGTTAAATGACTATAGCTACAGGCTAGTAACTACAACAGCATGCTAGTTTGCTCACATTGATCTCAGTTGAGATGCGGTTTTGAGAGGAAACATGGAACTAATCCTGGAATAAGAGTTTATACTAAAAATACATTTTAGGCTAAAACTTTATGTCAAAACTACCACAAAACAATGTCTCAGGTATCAAGCAACGCGTTCATAACCATTCTGCGTAAAAACTTGACGGGATGCAGCTTTTAGAGCCATTAAATGCCTTTGGATGTCTGGTTCCTAGAACTATAATGGTGAACAGTTCTAGGTAAATTTGTCTAGAAAGGTACATTTCAAACCACTCTGAATGGGTTTCTTCACACCTAAACCTCTAAATGATTAAGTATTTATGTAAGTTCAACTTTAAAAACAGCTGAAACTGGTTTCTGCTCAGCCTATCGATCCGGAGTGTGT
Organism: Pygocentrus nattereri; assembly: GCF_015220715.1. Classification (NCBI taxonomy): domain Eukaryota; kingdom Metazoa; phylum Chordata; class Actinopteri; order Characiformes; family Serrasalmidae; genus Pygocentrus; species Pygocentrus nattereri. The sequence continues at coordinate 31,297,231 of NC_051231.1, read as the reverse complement.
TTCCCAAAGGTTTTGTCATGCTAAATATTCTGTTAACATGATCTTAGAGTTACTGGAACACAGAGGGAAATATTAAAAATGTTTGATACTAAACTTGAGTGCAGCATTAAACATCCAGCAAAGCTTGAATGAAAAATATAAGATAGAAATATGAAAAAAACACAAGCTTAAAAACCTCTAATCAGACTTATCTGAGAACTGCGTGGGTGTGGCTGATGAGCAGCTTGATTGACAGCGCTCTGTCCAACACTCCTAGACATACAATCATCATTCAGATTTTATGCGATGGACCGAAAAGGAACAGATGGATGGATAGATGGACAAAGCAACGTGCAACAGAAATGGACAAACAATGTTTATATGCGACAGGCAGGTACAGACAGACTTCTAGCTTGGCAGTGAGGGACAGGGATGCAGTCTCAGTTCCTGCTCTAAAATACAGGGGCGGGGTTAAAATAAGACTCCGCCTGCAGACTAAGACTGTTCCGGTAGTGACACGAAAACGCAGGGCAGACCTTCTTGAACAATTTACAAATTAAACTCAAGATAAATCTAAATCTTTGACTTTCTCTTTCACACAAATCTAAAGAATCCTTCAAAAAATAAAACAGAAAAATGTCATTTTTTTCACAAGACTAAATTTACACTTTTTAACCAACAAAAACTGCGACCGTTCTATTTAAACTCTTCATTTCATTTGTCGTGCATGTCTCACAGGTGTGATTTAACTATTATGCAAAGCAGCAATTTTGAAATTTGAAATTCAAATTTTACAGTTTAAATCATAAAATGATAAGAAACTTGAACATGCTAACACGATTTTAAATATGTAAATATAATTTTACTTAGATAAAATAAAAAACAAGACAAAAGAAAACCGTAAAGTCTGAAGAGTCTGGAACTTTTAAAGTCTGGAACTTTTAGAAAAGCTCAAACTTTTCAGTAATGAGCCTCTCTCTCGTTTCCGGGGTCAACATCTCTGGTTTGGGAAGTTCTGTGTAAAATCCTTTCCGTTGAGTTTTCATTCATTTCCATCTGACGATGAGCTCAGAAAGAAACGGTTAATCGCAGTAAAAAGGAGCGACGAGCCGACATTCAAAGAAATCCGAAACAGCGCTCATTTCAACCCGTCGGACATCTAAGTTACTCCAAAGGGAAAAACATGGGAGAAAAGGGGCCGCAGTATCACGTCGCTTCAGTTGGAGTCAAGGGCCGCCTCGGAGAGTCTACTAACGAGGAGGAGGAGGTGGTGGAGCAGGATATATCGGGGATAGAGGAGGAAGAACAAGCCAAGGAGGATGTGCATGCACAGTGTATATATGAGGCAACCATTACTTACACTGTGTGTGAAATGCTGTTTTTAAAATAAACCTCTAAAACATCAAAAACAACCCCTGTAGTCAGCTCCCAGAGTAATAACACACGCTTATGTATTTTCGTTTGGCTCTGTACTACATTTGCACAGCCTTAACGTCCACTAGCACACATTCAAAGCTCAGCTGAGAATGTAACCAAAATATTTGAGCACAAAAATAATTTATTCCCAAAACAAGTACAGAAACAGTGATCATAAGCAAATGTACTGTCCAAAATATATGAGTTTAGGGCTGGTACAGTCACACGATTAAACTCAGGTACTTCATTAAAAATCGCTATTGATTAAACAATGACCTTCTTGATGTGTCAGTCATCATTTGTTGGCATTTTATGTGATGATAAAGCATATTTTGACCTACTGATGTCCTTGTTTCTACACTCAGTCCTTACCAAACCTAAGAAACAGAAACAACATGTACACAAACTAACAGACAATAACATTAAACAACCCCACAAGTCCCTTTTCTTAGAGGGCACATGGTACCATGAGCCTTTGTGTGTGATTATTTGCCTTCCCACTCCTCCTGAGTTTCAGGTGCCAGAACCAGCCAGTGGCAGATTGCTACACAGCTCCTCCTTCAAGGGTCAGCTGGTCCACAGTGGCCTACCAGCTCAAGCCAATTTCTTTGGCACATGTACATTCCCGGTAAGTACAAATGCCGCAGGGCACTCGCTACTCTGCAGTGAGCACTCACAGTTCCCACCATCACGGCTCCTTCGGTGAACTGTAGAGCTCCCCACAGCACAGCAACATTTTGCCACCAAGCCTCCTTGAACTGTTTGCATCATTAGGCTCTCTCCACTCTGGTCTGCAGTCTTGCTGTGCCATTTTCACAGTCCTTCTCCAGGCTCTGCTCTTCCTCCCACTTCTGACACCAGTGCAGCATCAAACACAGGGGCAGTACTGATCTGCAGAAAAAAGTACTACTTACCGGCAGAAGAGGAGCACATACAGAACACTGAACTCAAGGGGAGGCCACCTTAACCACCAGCCATACCCTGACTCACAAAACCCACAACCCTCAACAATAATTAATACAAGTAACATATAAGCAAAACCCAATTTAATAGACAATAATTTTAAAACAACACAACAAGCCCATTTCTTCAGAGGGCATGTACTATCATGAGCCTTCGTGTGTGGTTATCTGTCTAGCCACACAGTCTCAGACGCCAGCCCCAGCCAGTACCAGAACACTAGAATATATGTTCAGATAGTCAGTGTAAAAAATATATTTTCTCAGTATTTAGTATGTCCACCGTTTACCATTCATTTCAGGAGACCTGCTTTCAGTTCAGTCTTGGAAGCAGGCTGTACATTTTCTGCTTCTTCTTCTGATCTCAGTAATCCCAAATATTCAATGACATTGAGGTCTGGACTCTGTGTTAGTCAGTGCAGTTTTCTGAAAACACCAGCAGCTTCTTTGCATGAAGAGTCTCGATCATCTCAGCAGCGTGCTTGGGGCCATTATCTTGCTCTAGAATGAATTTCTTCCAAAATATTTTTCCAGAGGCTGTTGCATGATCATGCCTTGTCTGTGTCTTTCTTTGTTTCTGCCTTTGTTTTCTTGTTTTCCTGTGCTTGTGTTGTTGTATTAGCTCCTCCCCTGTCCTGCTCTGTCTGCAGCCCTCACCTGTTTCTTGCTGTTGTTTCCGCCCTTGAGTGTTTGTATGTAAACCCCTCTGTGTCTTTTGTTCCTCAGCCAGCATTACACTTGTGCTCTTTCTTCTTGATTCGTGGGCCCTGTTTGTTCTCTCATGCCGTGCTTCTAGTTCTCTGTTTCAAGTTCATGTACTAGTTCATTTTTGTGTTTGTGCTTGTCTTCAGGTTTTGCTTGAGTTTGCTTTTCACTGTTTTGTTTATCTACGTGCAATTCTTCTCACTGGGTTGGTTCCCTCAAGGGTACATCTCAGTACCTTTAGTCAGAGAACATAACTGAACCATAATCCACTGAAATGATGTTTTCTAAGCTGTACCGACTCCACACACCCTGCCTCGCCTCCAGGCTTTTTGTTTTATTGTATATTTTAAAACATTTGGTTATGAAAAGGCACAAATACAAACTTTTCACCTGGAAAAACTGATTTAAGGTTCACCTTAAACCAAACCAAACCACTGCTGTGCCTTTGAGGAAACATTTACACTGTTTGTACCTTGGTGAATGAAACATGTACCTGCACAGAACCTTTATTTCTAATAGTGTAGAGTCAATGCTCACTGGTTCTCTTACTCACTTTAGTTCTCAGTATTACCATGTTTTCTGTTTTATTCATGGATCTACACATAATTTATATTCCTGCTTCTTCTCTGGACACTCACACCTGTACCCCATCTCCTCGTCTGCCTTGGCAGTCCCTATGTTACAGTGATGGAATAAAATTTATTTGTACCTCTCAGCATGCAAGACAAGAATTAAAAAAAAAAAAGCACCAACTCCAGATGTTTCTACATCCCCAAACGTGCACTGATATACTAGATTTCCAAAAGTTTTCACTCACCCATTCCAATCATTGAATTCAGGTGTTCCAGTCACTTCCATGACCACAGGTGTATAAAGCCGAGCCCCTAGGCCTGCAGACTGCTTCTACAGACATTAGTGAAAGAATGGGTCACTCTCAGGAGCTCAGTGAATTCCAGCGTGGTACCGTGATTTACATTTATGGCATTTGGCTGACAATCTTATCCAGAGCGACTTATAATTTGATAAATTTACACAGGTGGCGAAGGTGGTGTTAGGAGTTTTGCCCGAGGACTCTTATTGATATAGTGTAGGGTGCTTGAAACACAGTCTACAGCGTAGAAGGCAGAGGTGTTACCCACTACACCAACACATACCATGATCAGACGCCACCTGAGCAACAAGTCCAGTCGTGAAATTTCCTCGCTACTAATTATATTCCACAGTCCACTGTCAGTGGGATTATAACAAAGTGGAAGTGATTGGGAACGACAGCAACACAAAGTGGTCGGCCACGTAAAATGACAGAGCGGGGTCAGCGGATGCTGAGGGGCATAGTGCGCAGAGGTCACCAACTTTCTGCAGAGTCAATCACTACAGACCTCCAAACTTCATGTGGCCTTCAGATCAGCTCAAGAACAGCGTAGAGAGCTTCATGGAATGGGTTTCCATGGCCGAGCAGCTGCACCCAAGCCTTACATCACCAAGCGCAATGCAAAGCGTGGAATGCAGTGGTGTAAAGCGCCGCCACTGGACTCGGGAGCAGTGGAGACGGGTTCTCTGGAGTGACCAATCACGCTTCTCCGACTGAGTCTGGGTTTGGCGGTTGCCAGGAGAACAGTATTTGTCTGACTGCATTGTGCCAAGTGTAAAGTTTGGTGGAGGGGGGGATCATGGTGTGGGGGTGTTTTTCAGGAGTTGGGCTCGGCCCCTTAGTTCCAGTGAAAGGAACTCTTAAAGCTTCAGCACCAAGAGATTTTGGACAATTTCATGCTCCCAACTTTGTGGGAACAGTTTGGGGACGTCCCCTTCCTGCTCCAACATGACAGTACAACAGTTCACAAAGCAGGTCCATAAAGGGTGGGCCGACATCATATTAAACCCTATGGATTAAGACTGGGATGTCACTCAAGTTCATATGCCTGTGAAGGCAGATAACTGAATACTTTTGGCAATATAGTGTATATAATCAAGTAATCTACTGATTATTTTGTTGATTCATTGAAAAATTCATATATTTTATTTACAGTATATCTGCTGTTGGATCAAAACCTCATGTCTCCCATATAGTAACTTTACAGGAGAAGGAAAAAACATACTTTACTTTTAATTTGAGTCAATGGAACCAGATTTTTTTCCATGTCGTTTTGGACCGTTTCTTTTGGTCCGTTCATCATGAAATTTACACATATAACCACATACACATAAAGGACAGTTTCGAGTGATATGTGGTAAAATGCTGAATTATGAAAAACTTAATGAATTTTTCAACGAATCAACAAAATAATCAGTAGATTAATTGACTTATAATATATGACAGTGTCAGACCTATTAAGAGTTCAGACAGTTTGGTTTACATTCAGAACGATGCAACATAAATGAATCAGTGTGTGAAACGTGGAGGGGCAGTGGTGTTGTTTTCCTCTCTGCATGCAGCAGGATGTTATTATTACTGTACACAGTGCACACACTCTCTCCGCTGTGAGCAGTTTTTTTTTCTGTCTGCTGTATTTTTCCATCGTTCTCTATAACTATGGCAACTGGCAACCTGGTAGACTTGAAATCTGGGTCTGCGAGGTGCAATGGAAAAAAAATGTACATATATATATATATATATATATATAAAACACATACACCCCAGCACATGTGTGTTGAGTGACTTTTGGCAGTGAAGAGCCGGCCCAGCTCACTATCTCTCCATCAACATCTTGCCCGTCAATGGACGGAGGAGGGAAAAAAGGCAGAGAAAGGAAAAAAACAGGATTGCAGATGATCAGCCCACAAGGAGACGTCAACAGCGCCTGAACCAGCTTCCTCACACTGCTGAGAGTGTGAGAGAGGCTGAGAGATGCTGGGAAATCTCTGCAGATCATAATTCCACCATCTACTTCCACCTTGCACAAAAAGATCAGATTGTATTTGTATCGATCCCCTTTTCACCTTGTTCTTCAATGGTCAGGACCACCACAGAGCAGGTGGTGGTGGTGTGTTGCGCTGGTGTGAGTGGATCTGTGCTGCTGAAGTCTTTAAGCACTGTGTCCACTCACTGTCCACTCTATTAGACAGCCTTGTCATCCACCTTGTAGGTGTAAAGTTAGAAACGACAGCTCATCTGCTGCTGCACGGTTTGTGTTGGTCATCCTCTAGACCTTCATCAGGGGTCACAGGACGCTGCCCACAGGACGCTGTTGGCTGGATATTTTTGGTTGGTGGACTATTCTCAGTCCAGCAGCGACACTGAGGTGTTTAAAAACTCCAGCAGCACTGCTGTGTCTGATACACTCGCACCGGCACACCACATCACCACCATGTCAGTGTCACTTCCGAGAATGACCCACCACCCAAATAATATTTGCTCTGTGGGGGTCCATGGGGGTCCTGACCACTGAAAAACAGGGTAACATAGCACACAGAGGAACAGATGGACTACACTCTGTAAGTGTAGAACTGAAAAGTGCTCCTGTAACAGACTAAAGCATTAATTGGTCAATATAAACAGTTAATTCAACACAATTCTATCTTGTTTGAAACACATGAGCTTTCCAACCTAAATACATAAAGACTGACAACGTCTGGGGAAAAATGAGGATAAAGCTCAGAGATCGGAAACACTTATGATGCAAAATGTCACTATTGTAGTATAAAAACACTCTTTAGGGTGAATCTGGAAAAAAAACATCTCTCTGCTTTGACAATCTGCGGAGAAGGTGGCCAAAAGCATCTTCTGCTTGAACCTGTTTGAGAGGCCACTTGTAGGAATTTGCCTTGACCCCTTTTGAATCGGAATGCTCTTAAAGATATTGGCAGGGAAGTCCAGGAGTGCCAATCTTTTCCGGAATGCAGAGCAGGCCCACGATTGGAACTCCAGTTCTATTGGGACTGCCCTGTCCCCTAGCTTGATACGGTCGGCATCCTGTTGACTGTTAGCTACTGCTGGTCCACCCTCAGACCACCCAGATTACTGTCCTGCACACAAGCTCTGCCTAGTTTTTAATCTCCTTAAACAGATTTTAAATGTTTATTTTAGAAAACAAATTGGCAAAATATTACAAAGAACTGAGAAAGATAAAAAAATGTCTAGGCCTGATAGGATTTCATAGAAAATGTTGCTGTCTGTGTGCTGTGTGTTAAACTTATTTACTATATTCATTTATAAAGTTTAAGTAAAGAAAGAAAGGAAGAAAAAAATAAGTAAATTGGACCATGAGTGGAAAATGAGCAAGGATAAGAAAGAAAGTTAAGAAACAAGCAAGGAATTTTGTCTAATACTCTGCTTAAACACTGGTGGGCCGTCCAGAAAACGCTGAGCAAAATCAGCAGTGGACCTCCAGCTTTGGCATCAGCGGGCCAACAGTGGCCCACTGTCCTCTTGTTCTCAGGGCTGTTTAACCAATCAGGTTTAGGGAAAGTTTAGAGAAAGTTCTCCTCCATTCACACTGGTTCATTTGGTTTATTGCATTTGGAACATTTAGCTGCTAACGTTGGCACACTTGTGGTTGCTGGAGTTTGTTTGATCAGTATGGAAGGGATTTCATGTCTCCTGCCGTCTGAGCAGTAAAATCAGCACTGTTAAATTAACTGAGCTCTGCAGGGGGGTTAGCGCTCGGAGAGCACGGCTGGGTCTCCCAGTGCTGAAGACATGCTTTGACCAGAGTCACTTGGTGATGCACATGGAAATCTACTGGAGTTTATTGTGAGCAAAACTGGCTCAAATAGTCAGATACTCCCGTAAACCTCAGTTAGACGTGTTAACATTAGGAAAACTCTGCAGTCAAATAAGAGGAGTAGACCTCAATCAGATTTGTAGTCCATATTCATTCTTTCAGACCTACATTAAGACTCGTTTTGCTTTTGATGAGGGATGGAAGCGGTCACTACTGACAAACCTAGACAGTTGGCTGACTAGCAAGTTATCCCAGCATCTCTGGTTTCACAGGAAAACTTCTTCTGTCTTACTCTGCCAGTTGTTATATTCTAGAGTAACGAATATTTGGTGAAAAATAACAACATAAAATGTAAGTAGGCTTAATTTTAAAGGTAGCCCATGGAGAAATACTGTAGCGCGCTCAGGGAACGTGTTTGGGGTTATTTGGTGTGATTTGCTAGGAGACTTCTTTTATGAAGAGTGGCATCTGGAGCAGGAACAGCAGTTCAGTGGAGGTGGAGCACTTGCTGTTAGTACTCCAACCATGCGTGAGGCGAACTGTGGCCAACCATTTTTACCAACTATGGAATTAGACCTCTGCATTTAACCCATCCGTGCAGTGAAACACCCACATACATGCACACTAGTGAACGCACACACTAGGGGGCAGTGAGCACACTTGCCCAGAGCAGTGAGCAGCCCTATCCACTGCACCTGGGGAGCAATTGGGGGTGAGGTGTCTTGCTCAAGGGCTTCAGACTGTCAGCCGAGGGGATCGAACCGGCAACCTTCCGCCAACAAAAGATGTTTAGAGTGATGCTCAAACCAACTACACTCTTGACAAAGTGAAGAATTTGAGTAATCTTATAGATCAAAGGTCACTAATATGCAGACCGCGGTCCAAGTCCAGACCCAGACGCTACTCTATGTGGACCTTATCCTACAATCGATTTCGATGGGGTGGTCCTATTTTATTCGATGTGTGATTTCTAGTCATTACGGTACTGGTTTAGCGCCCTGGGAAACTCACAGACCAATCACATGGGTTGTAAATATCACACATGATGCTATTCAGCCAATCAGATCTGTGCATTACGATGACCACTAGAAGTGGACTGAGTGACACCGCACAGGGGAGGGACGAGGCGAGAAACAACCGCTGGAGAACAAAGTGAGTCAGATTATTTTACATGTCGTGCTCTAAAAAGAGAAAACTGTCAATAAATAAAATGATAAATTGAAATCTGACTGGACTTTATTTGGTTTGATACTCAGTTGTTGACTGTGTAAGATGTTGATATTCCTACTCGACTACTTCATTAAACAGTATATGGCTCTGAATCATAATACAGGTTAGACATTAGGATGTTCTGGACCTTTGCTTGATATTTTCTTTAACTGGACCTCATTAAACTTTAATTAAAGATCCCCGTTCTAGATTTTGCATATTCATATTTTCCGCTAAAGTGATTTTACCCAAGAGCATGAAAATGCACTGAATTGATTACTGAGAAAATCGTTTTCTGCAGTTATCGGATTATTAAGTGCATGTAAACGCATTTGTTGCCATATACTAACCCGAGTACATCCCTAGTTAAAACCTGACTGTAATGATCAGTTTTGAGTGTTTTGAGCTATTCACTCAGGCCTGGATCAACTTCTGATGCTCCACAGCGCCTCCACTGGGAGAATGTACTGCAGCCTGGAATAAATCCTCCTGAAGGAACTTCTGACTTTTCCCTATGAGAGAGAGAGAGAGAGAGAGAGAGAGAATCTTACCACCTTCATTTCCATCCTCCCCATAAGGAACACTCCCAGGAACAAGGATGCTGTCCTTGTTTCTGTCGCCCACCATCTGTAGAAGAGAGAGAGAGAGAGAGAGAGGAAGGGCCAATAGGAATAAGAAGAAGAAAGAGAAAGAGAGGGAGGAAGGAGAGAGAAAAAATAGTGAGCGAGAAACTAAAGACAGAATGAGAGAGGAGAAAGAAAAAAAGAAAGAAAAGAGAGAGGGAGAAATAGAGAGAATTAGAGAGAATGGATGAAAAAGAAAGGGTGAGTAAAAAGAGAAAATTAGTGAATATATGTATGACCGAATGAGTGAAAAAGAACAAAAGAGGGAGAGAGAGAGAACAAAAGATAGGAAAAAAACAGAGGGAGTGAACATGAGTAGAGGAGAGAGAGAGAGAATGAAAAAAGAAAGCAAGTAACTAAAGTAAAAAGAAAGAGAGAGAAGTGATTATAAAAAGAGAATGAAACAGAGAGAGAGAAAGAGAGAGAACATTAACGTGTGTGTGAGAGAATGAATGGAAAAAGAAAACAAAAGATGCATGAATACAACAGAACAAGAGAGGAGTAAAAAAGTGAGAGGATGAGTGAAAAAGAAAGTGAAAGAATGAATGAAAAAGAGAGTGAAAAAAGAAATAAAGAAAGAATTAAAGGAGAGAATGTCAATATAAGAGAGCAAAAGAGAGCGAGAGTTTATATAAAAGAAGAAAAGACAGAACGAGAGAGTGTGGAAAAGGGAGAGTGAGAAAGAGAGAAAAAGAGTGAAAAGCAAAAGTGAACATACGCTATATTTCCAAAAGCATTCGCTCATCTGGTTTCACAATAATATGAACTTGAGTGACAGCCCATGCCAGCCTCTTAATCCATAGTGTTTAATATGATGTCGGCCCACCCTTTGCAGCTATAACAGCTTCAACTCTTCTGGGAAGGCTTTCCACAAGGGTTAGGAGTGTGTTTATGGGAATTTTTGACCGTTCTTCCAGAAGCACAAGTGTGAGGTCAGACACTGATGTTGGACGAGAAGGTCTGGCTCACAGTCTCCACACTAATTCATCCCAAAGGTGTTCTATCGGGTTGAGGTCAGGACTCTGTGCAGGCCAGTCAAGTTCTTCCACATCAAACTGGCTCATCCGTGTCTTTATGGACCTGCTTTGTGCACTGGTGCGCAGTCATGTTGGAACAGGAAGGGGCCAAACTCCCCAAACTGTTCCCACAAAGTTGGGAGCATGAAAAAGTACCCCACACCATGATCCCCCCTCCACCAAACTTTACACTTGGCACAATGCAGTCAGACAACCATCAAACCCAGACTCATCCATCGGATTGCCAGATGGAGAAGCGTGATTGGTCACTCCAGAGAACACGTCTCCACTGCTCTAGAGTCCAGTGGCGGCGCTTTATTCCACTGCATTCCATGCTTTGCATTGCGCTTGGTGATGTAAGGCTTGGATGCAGCTGCTCGGCCATGGAAACCCATTCCATGAAGCTCTCTACGCTGTTCTTGTGCTGATCTGAAGGCCACATGAAGTTTGGAGGTCTGTAGTGATTGACTCTGCAGAAAGTCGGTGACCTCTGCGCTCTATGCCCCTCAGCATCCGCTGACCCCGCTCTGTCATTTTACGTGGCCGATCACGGTACCACGCTGGAATTCTCTGAGCTCCTGAGAGCGACCCATTCTTTCACTAATGTCTGTAGAAGCAGTCTGCAGGTCTAGGGGCTCGGCTTTATACAATATGTAAAAGAAAGAAAAAAGACAGAAGAACAGAGAGAATGAGTACAAAAGATAGAGTGGAAAAAGGGAGAGAGAGAGAGATGGAAAGATAGAGAGAGAGACTTGTATGAATATGTATATAGTTTTTGCAAGTGGTGCTATTAAAGCAAAATCATAGATATATTCAGCACCGCTCTCTCTCTCACTCTTTCTCTGTCTCTTTCTCTCTCTCTCTCTCTCTCTCTCTCTCTCTCTCTCTCTCACTCTCTCTCTGTCTCTCTCTCTCTCTCTCTCTCTCTGTCTCTCTCTCTCTCACTCTTTCTCTGTCTCACTCTCTCAAGCTCTCTCTCTGTCTCTGCCTCTCTCTCTTTCTCTGTCTCTCTCTCTCTCTCTCTCACTCTTTCTCTGTCTCTTTCTCTCTCTTTCTTTCTCTCTCTCTCTCACTCTTTCTCTGTCTCACTCTCTCAAGCTCTCTCTCTGTCTCTGTCTCACTCTCTCTCTCTCTCTCTCTCTCTCTCTCTCTCACTCTTTCTCTGTCTCACTCTCTCAAGCTCTCTCTGTCTCTCTCTCTCTCTCTCTGTTTCCCATTTTTACATTATCCTTTACTTTTCCACAGTTGTGGATAATTCCCTTGTTTTTAGGAATCTCCTGCTCTTTGTGGGAGTCGCTCTCATTACTCTCAGCTCTCTCGGTGCTCTCAGTCAGTTTGGTGTGTGATGATGATGATGATGAAGCTGGTTCCTCTGTGATCCCGTGCGAATGAGGAGGGTGATAATCTGCGGTATAAACACTCTCCTCTCCGTCTCCGCCGGCGAGCTCTGTCATATTCATAACCCTGTTATCTCCTCAGATCATTTCAGCAAACAAATGAAAGCGCGATGCCGCAGCTCGAGCGAGGATTCACTCATTAATGTGTCACCAACGCGTCCCTTTAAAGCCTTAACAGCTTCCGCTGTGTGTGTGACTGCGGTTGGTTCAGGGTGTGAGGGGGGCTCATCTAAGAATTACAGGTATTAACAGAGATTTGTTCTCACAATTACACAGAGGCTACAAAACAGTGGGAGAGAATCTTTCAGCATCATTTCTCTGTTTCTGCTGTCTGTGTTTTGCATTCAGCCCAGGGTACTGAACGCAGAGGTTCAGTAGTGTCTGTAGAATATAAAAATTTCATGTTCTGTAGCTGTTTTTTTTATTTTTTTATTTTCTCCCTCTGCACTGCTGTTTTAAAATCACGGTCATGCACTGCCAACGAGCCTCATGGCTGGCAGTAAATCCAGCTTCAAGGCAAACCAGTGAAAAAAAAGTGTTAAAATAACTCACACTGAATAACACATGCCGAGAAAAATGAAGCTAATATATCAGCAAATCATTAAATTGTAATGATGCTTTAACAAAATAAATGATGGACTTTCATTTCTTATATATATGCAAAATGGTAACTTTACAGGAGAAGGAAAAACTTTATTTTTAATGTAAGACTTTTTCCCAAGTAACGTTTAGTTGCTTCTTTTGATCCATTAACCATGACATTCCTACACAGTGTAAAGGGTAACAGGTACTTTCAAATGATGAGAAACACTGAAACACAGTCTGTGCCTCCACCTCTCTTTCCAGTCGTAGCCTCATTCCAAGATCGAGTCCGTGTTTTCAACGCATCCCTACTGACTCCAGTCCGTGCTCCAGTTACGTTCAGGTTATGATGTCATCAGGCGGGAAGAATGAAGAATTCCTCCTTGGCTCATTGGTTGTTTGATTTGATGTCTGACTGTTTGGCCTTTTGGTTGCCATGTTTTGACCTTGATTTAGCCCAGTTATGCCCATTAGCATGCTGTATATTTTGTATATAGATCCCCTTTTTGTAGATTTTGTAAATAGCTTCATCAGCGTAGGTTTGGCTGCCGTTTTGTTTGAGTTTTGTGCCAGTTAAGGACGTTAGGTAAGCTGTTTGTCTTTTGTTTATTTGTTTGTTTAGGTTAAGGCAAGTTAGTATCTGTCTTGTAGTCAGTGAGGGATGTGTTTGTTGTTTTGGCCAAACCTCAAGACAAAGTATTTGTATGCTGTACAGTTAAAGTTAGTAAACTACTGGAGAAGGATAAAACACACTTTTAATGGAACCACACTTTGTCCAAGTAATGTTTGGCTATATATACATATATTTTACACACACTCACCAGCCACTTTATTAGGTGCACCTTGCTAGTAAAAGGTTGGACCCCCTTTTGCCTTCAGAACTGCTTTAATTCTTCATGGCACACTTTCAACAAGGTGTTGGAAACGTTCCTCAGAGGTTTTGGTTGGTTATTTGAGTTCCTGTTGCCTTTCTATCATCTGGAACCAGTCTGCCCATTCTCCTCTGACCTCTCACATCAACAAGGCATTTTCGTCCACACAACTGACCGCTCACTGGATATTTCCTCTTTTTCGGACCGTTCTCTGTGAACCCTAGAGATGGTTTAGCGTGAAAATCCCAGCAGATCAGCAGTTTCTGAAATACTCAGACCAGCCCGTCTGGCACCAACAACCACGCCACGTTCAAAGTCCCTTAAATCCCCTTTCTTCCCCGTTCTGATGCTCGGTCTGCACTTCAGCAAGTCGTCTTGACCACCTCTACATGCCTAAATGCACTGAGTTGCAGCCGTGTGATTGGCAACTTGCCAAAAAATGGCAACTTTATAGGTGAAGCAAAAAACATGCTTTACTTTTAATGTAAGTCAATGGAACCAGACATTTTTCCACGTCGTTTTGGGTCAGTTTATCTAGTCCCTCCATCACAAAATTTACAGACAATCTAAAGGCCAACTGGTATTTTCAAATTATGCCAAAAATTAAAAAATGTCAAAAATGGAGATACAAGGTTCTGGGACCTCCTTGCCCCTTCATGTACATGCATGGAATGCCCAAGGCGGGCATCAGAAAGATTCCCAAAATGACCATACCAGGCTGAAATAAGCACCCTGACCAATTTAGCCAACCGTATGTGTAGCAGTCGATCAATAGAACCGTCAGCTAATGGATGATAATGTAAACTTGCAGTTATGTAAATCTGCAGAAATACTAAGAGGAAGCCACTGCGATGTGAGGTGTTCTGTTTCACAGGCTGGTTGGTGTAAAAACATCTCATGCAGATGAAATCAATGAGTCACCAAGTTAAAGACGCTTAATAATATTTATTTGTTAAAATGTGATAAAGAGGAAATATGCGTGTATCTGAGATGTGAGTTTGAGTCAAGTCTTGAGTCTCTGAAGTATGAGTTGAGTTTCTGAGGTGCGAGTCCGAGTCGAGCCTCGAGTTTCTGAGGTATGAGTCAGGTCTTGAGTCTCTGAGACTGTGAGTCCGAATCAAATCTTGAGTCTCTGAGGTGAGAGTCTGAGTAGAGTCTCTGGGTATGAGTTAAGTCTCGAGTCTCTGAGGTGTGAGTCCAAGTCAAGTCTCGGAGTCTCATAGATCAGACTTGTGATCTCCTGATGATAGGGCCAATGCTTAGATGGCAGCACCACTCAGGAGCCACCTGAGTCTTGAGTCTTTTAAACATGAGTCTGAGTCAAATCTCAAGTCTCTGACATGTGAACCCAAGTCAAATCTTGAGTCTCTGGTGTGCAAGTCTGAGTCAAATCTTAATTCTCTGATGGTTGAGTCTGATTCGAGTCTGAAGTCTTTGAGATGCGAGTCCAAGTGAGTCTCAAGTCTCTGAGGTGCGAGTGCAAGTTGTGTTTTGAGTCTCTAAGTTGCAATTCTGAAGTGCGAGTTTGAGTTGAGTCTCGAGTCTCTAAAGTGCGAGTTTGAGTTGAGTCTCGAGTCTCTGAAGCGCGAGTTTGAGTTGAGTCTCGAGTCTCTGAAGCGCGAGTTTGAGTTGAGTCTCGAGTCTCTAAAGTGCGAGTTTGAGTTGAATCTCGAGTCTCTGAAGCGCGAGTTTGAGTTGAGCCTCGAGTCTCTAAAGTGCGAGTTTGAGTTGAGTCTCGAGTCTCTAAAGTGCGAGTTTGAGTTGAGTCTCGAGTCTCTGAAGTGCGAGTTTGAGTTGAGTCTCGAGTCTCTGAAGTGCGAGTTTGAGTTGAGCCTCGAGTCTCTGAAGCGCGAGTTTGAGTTGAGTCTCGAGTCTCTAAAGTGCGAGTTTGAGTTGAGTCTCGAGTCTCTGAAGCGCGAATTTGAGTTGAGTCTCGAGTCTCTGAAGCGCGAGTTTGAGTTGAGTCTCGAGTCTCTGAAGCGCGAGTTTGAGTTGAGTCTCGAGTCTCTAAAGTGCGAGTTTGAGTTGAGTCTCGAGTCTCTGAAGTGCGAGTTTGAGTTGAGCCTCGAGTCTCTAAAGTGCGAGTTTGAGTTGAGTCTCGAGTCTCTGAAGCGCGAGTTTGAGTTGAGTCTCGAGTCTCTGAAGCGCGAGTTTGAGTTGAGTCTCGAGTCTCTGAAGTGCGAGTTTGAGTTGAGTCTCGAGTCTCTGAAGTGCGAGTTTGAGTTGAGCCTCGAGTCTCTGAAGTGCGAGTTTGAGTTGAGTCTCGAGTCTCTGAAGCGCGAGTTTGAGTTGAGTCTCGAGTCTCTAAAGTGCGAGTTTGAGTTGAGTCTCGAGTCTCTGAAGCGCGAGTTTGAGTTGAGCCTCGAGTCTCTGAAGCACGAGTTTGAGTTGAGCCTCGAGTCTCTGAAGCGCGAGTTTGAGTTGAGTCTCGAATCTCTGAAGTGCGAGTTTGAGTTGAGTCTCGAGTCTCTAAAGTGCGAGTTTGAGTTGAGTCTCGAGTCTCTGAAGCGCGAGTTTGAGTTGAGTCTCGAGTCTCTGAAGCGCGAGTTTGAGTTGAGTCTCGAGTCTCTGAAGCGCGAGTTTGAGTTGAGTCTCGAGTCTCTGAAGCGCGAGTTTGAGTTGAGTCTCGAGTCTCTAAAGTGCGAGTTTGAGTTGAGCCTCGAGTCTCTGAAGTGCGAGTTTGAGTTGAGCCTCGAGTCTCTAAAGTGCGAGTTTGAGTTGAGTCTCGAGTCTCTGAAGTGCGAGTTTGAGTTGAGCCTCGAGTCTCTAAAGCGCGAGTTTGAGTTGAGTCTCGAGTCTCTGAAGCGCGAGTTTGAGTTGAGTCTCGAGTCTCTGAAGCGTGAGTTTGAGTTGAGTCTCGAGTCTCTGAAGTGCGAGTTTGAGTTGAGCCTCGAGTCTCTGAAGCACGAGTTTGAGTTGAGCCTCGAGTCTCTAAAGTGCGAGTTTGAGTTGAGTCTCGAGTCTCTGAAGGGTGAGTTTGAGTTGAGTCTCGAGTCTCTGAAGAGCGAGTTTGAGTTGAGTCTCGAGTCTCTGAAGGGTGAGTTTGAGTTGAGTCTCGAGTCTCTGAAGAGCGAGTTTGAGTTGAGTCTCGAGTCTCTGAAGCGCGAGTTTGAGTTGAGTCTCGAGTCTCTGAAGTGCGAGTTTGAGTTGAGGCTCGAGTCTCTGAAGCGCGAGTTTGAGTTGAGTCTCGAGTCTCTGAAGTGCGAGTTTGAGTTGAGTCTCGAGTCTCTGAAGTGCGAGTTTGAGTTGAGGCTCGAGTCTCTGAAGGGTGAGTTTGAGTTGAGGCTCGAGTCTCTGAAGTGCGAGTTTGAGTTGAGTCTCGCGTCTCTGAAGTGCGAGTCTGAGTTGAGTCTCGAGTCTCTGAAGTGCGAGTTTGAGTTGAGTCTCGAGTCTCTGAAGTGCGAGCCTAAATCTAGTCTCGAGTCTCTGAAGTGCGAGCCTAAATCTAGTCTCGAGTCT
Organism: Pygocentrus nattereri; assembly: GCF_015220715.1. Classification (NCBI taxonomy): domain Eukaryota; kingdom Metazoa; phylum Chordata; class Actinopteri; order Characiformes; family Serrasalmidae; genus Pygocentrus; species Pygocentrus nattereri. The sequence continues at coordinate 31,280,353 of NC_051231.1, read as the reverse complement.
CTGAAGTGCGAGTTTGAGTTGAGTCTCGAGTCTCTGAAGTGCGAGCCTAAATCTAGTCTCGAGTCTCTGAAGTGCGAGCCTAAATCTAGTCTCGAGTCTCTGAAGTGCGAGTTTGACTTGAGTCTCGAGTCTCTGAAGTGCGAGCCTAAATCTAGTCTCGAGTCTCTGAAGTGCGAGCCTAAATCTAGTCTCGAGTCTCTGAAGTGCGAGTTTGACTTGAGTCTCGAGTCTCTAAAGTGCGAGCCTAAATCTAGTCTCGAGTCTCTGAAGTGCGAGCCTAAATCTTGTCTCGAGTCCCTGGTCGAGAAATTTATGGTGAGAGCCATCTTCCACATACATTATCACATTGCCGGTGCTGATGCCTGTCAGGAAAGAGAATCACAACGGACCGCAACCTAATAACTTTGGTACGGATGGATGTGATAAAGGGCAAAAACACACTTGGAATGATTTCAAAGTGGGAAATAAGACTGTATCATCACAGCTACTGTCCATTTGAGGGTCCAGTGGGTGATCCATGAGGCGTGCAGGTTAAATGGGTTGATGTGGCTCCAGACTGATGAAGATGTTCGGCGCTCAGAGGCTTAATGCTTCCATCACTCTGTTTCACAGCAGATTGAGCAGAAGTCTGGGATATCGCTGTCGTAGGGAAGCGGGGTGAGAATGTGTGAGGTGAAGGAATGTGTGTGAGAGAGAGGCTGTAGATGATGGATGCTGTCACACTCGAGAGAATGAGTTAACTTCCTGTCTGATCTAAGCAGCGCTGCATTATAAATGGTGTTTGCTGCGTTTATGGCCTGATCAGTCTGCCATATCTGAAGCCTTGCCAGCTCAGCGCAAGCTTGCTGACAGCACAGCCGCAGCTCTACTGCCCAAATACAAACACATCCTATTCCCATCACTGTCATTATTGTGTTTGGTTTTAAAAGGAATATCCTATTTTAGTGAATATATACATATACAGTATATTAGATGTTAGATATATATTAGATTATTAGATATTATACTGGCAAAAGTAAAAAGTAAATGTGCACTTATGATGGTACAGTGGTGTAACTACTGAGGGGGCAGAAGGGGCAATCGTACTGGACCCCATGGCCCTAAAATCTTTATTGAGCTCTGCATTCACAGTCATATGTGAAAATTCGGGCACTTCTGGTCACCTTCCATGTTTTCTTGGTTCTCTAAGTGAAAACAAGTGAACATGTCCTCACAGAAAACACACTTCTGTACATTTTAATGCACAGTTAATGTTTATTTGCTGAATTTAACACTTTGGAAGAACAGTAAAACGTAAAAGGAGGTATTTCATTTTTTCCAACATGTTAAACTTAGCGAATAAATATAAACTTTCATTCATGTTATCTCTATACTCAAACTCTATAAATGTACAGATTCAACTTTAATTTAAAAGAAGAAAAAATACAACGAAGTAAAGCATTATTGTTAGAAATGTTGAAACATAAGGATTAGGGTTTGGGACAGATACTTCCCAATAGAAAGTTCCCTATAAATTATAGTTTTGTATATATTTAGCCTATTATTGTCTCAATTAATGCCTTGGGTTTAAATAGATCATAACACCATCCTTGTAAATATTCAGGGTTTTATATAGTGGGACAGTGGGACTGCAGCTTGAAGTCAATCAGTAGAATGGCCCATATATATTTTGTGGATTTCCTTTGTGTAAAAACAGAGCAATTTTAATTTCTGCAATGAATTCTGAAAGGATTAATGGTAGACCCTCCAGCCAGCACCTGAAGAACATAAGAATATATACGGACCACGTTTGTTCCCTATATAGCCTTTTAGTAAATTACATATTTCTGTAATTGTGTTGTGCAAGTGTTCAGACTCTTTTTTAAAGTTTGAAGTACAACATGTAAAAGCAAAGGTTTTTCCTAGAACCCTACACCCAAGCCAAGAACCATTAGGAACCTGCATTTGTAAGAGTATGGCCCCTGTACAGATTAGTGTGTCCCCAGCTCTAGAGCACCTGATTCAACTCCTCAGCTAATTATCAAGACCTTCATCTTCAGCTGAATCTGGTTTATTGGAGCAGGACCGAATTTCCAGCAAACCTGACAGGGAGTCCCTCAGGGCTCAGTCTTAGGACCGCTGCACTTTATTACTCCATTGCTATAAAAGTGATAAAAATACATGAAATAATTCATTTAAGTATGTTTCACTTTCCCAAACTTTTTTTTCCAGACTTATGGAGATGTCTGAACTTCAGACTTCATAAGATATTCATTCTATAAAGTTACTTTCCTGAGATAAGAAATTTGCTGTAGGCCTGTCTGACAGGTTTTAATTTCTCTTTCAGAAATGTCCTCAGATGGCTGGTGCAGTTGCCAGATCTTCCATAGACGATATTTTATTATGATTTGAATTTGATGAAAAGCTATTGTCTGAATTATATAGACATGTTTTTTGTTAGTTTAAGGCATCAAAACAAACAACAAAACAACAACAAATACTCTTCAACCTGTCGGTACAGAAAAATAGTAAATTAAATGAGTAAATGTGTGTGTGTGTGTGTGTGTGTATATATATATATATATATATATTTTTTTTTTTTTTAAATATATATATATATATATTTATTATATATAAAATGAATTTTAACTGTAAATTTAACTCTCCCACTGCTGTATCCTCTTTGTTATGAATTCCCACCAATGATCTGGGCTGTGGAGTTCAGTGTTCTTGGACTTTAGTTGATACAATTATTCACACACTGCAGATTTTTGTAGCCCTCAAAAAACACTCTATACTGCTCAGACAGCGATTATTCAGCAGGGTGAACTTTTGCCCACAGCCGTCTTCTCCCTAATGAGTGTGTTCACTAATCTGGAAAGGGTGCTTCTTTATGGCATTAGGATGTAGTCATATAAAGCTGGCCCACTGATTTCAGCAAAGAACTGAAAGAGTTTTTAGGAACAAGGACAGGAGCTTCAGGGCTACGTCATAGGTTTGGGGACATCTTGCTTTTAAAACTGTTTGTAAAACAAATGAGGATGTCTTCTTTGTTTTAATAGAAAGATGTTTAGATCTAGCCTTTTTCTAGCCAAGGAACAGAATAAAGGTCCTGCCTTAGGAATAATCTACCTGTTCAGTGCCTGTGCTGTGATATCAGCGCTCAAACCTTTCAGATGGCTAAAAGAATTCCAAGATGTGCTTTTAACAGTACTTTGGAAAAGAAAACTGTTAAATATATATGTATATATGAAGCCCAGCTGCATTGTTATGGCCAGGTGACTGGATTGGAGCATCTCCAAAACAGCAAGGCTTGTGGGGTGGTCAGCAGTGGCCAGTTTTATGCCCCCAAGGCTCTTCACTGCACAAGGGCAACAAAGGCTATCTGGTCTGGTCCAAGCTATTAGAAATGTGAGCAATTGGACCTTGGAACGACGGACGTTCATCATTTGATGAGTAATGTTTTCTTTCACAGTACATGGATGTCCAGATACATATGTTCCATTTATCTGGAGAAGTGATGGCACCAGGATGCACTGTGAGAAGAGGACAAGCGGGCTGCTCTTCAGAAGGAGTGTATCTGATCTAAACATCGACCTTCATGGTGATGACAGTGGCTGTGTTCAGCAGGATAATGCACCCAGCCACACGGCACATTGTTCAGGAATTGTCTGAAGAACCTGATGAAGAGTTCAGGGTGTTGTCTTGACCTCCAAATTCCCCAGATCTCAATCTGATCCAGCATCTGAGGAATGTGCTGGAACAAAGTCCACCTCTCAATTGTGGCATGTGGCATGTGCCCCAATGATGGACGTGAGAGATCCTGAACACTGCCGAGGGATGTGAGTGACGGCAGGAGAAGGATGACAATGATGATGGCTATGAAAGGTGGGATGGGAATCCCGAACTCTGCCTCCCTGTCAACGCCCCCCGTTCCACATCTCGGCCACCTGGATCGAACGTGAGGTACAGGAGGCTTGGCCTGGACGGCAGGGTGTAGGACTCACCACTTCCCCCAAAACTCTCGGTTCTCCTCTCCCCGCCGTCCTTGCAGAGATTCGTCCTCACGCCCTGCCTTCCTGCCAGCTCTCTTAGTCATCATCAGGGCCGCATGTCACAATTTACAGGACTTAAAGGATCGTCTGCTGAGATCTTGGTGCCAGACAGAAAGGAGCACAGTCATGTGCCTCTCTTTAGGGTCAAATATGCAAATAAGTCTGACTTGCTCATTTTCTCGTAACCGTTTCATATAATAACTTTCTATTAGAACTGCTGGAGGTATTAAACTCCAGATGTCTGGTTCCGATCACCACCACAGTGAATGACTTTGTTTACCTAAAATTGACCTGTACTGTTTTACGACACTGTTGTGCTGCCACTGTCTTCCGGAAAATGGACAAATGTGTCTAATTAGCCAGTGTCTTTGAAAAATAACGTGAATTAATTGAAAGGATAGTCATTATGTAATATAAATACAATGCTAATTTTTTAAAAAAATAGAAAAATGGAACTGATTTCCTGTTGATTTATTCGCCACTGCAATTAGAGCCCCAATTATCTGCCATGCCAAACTGCAGTCTTCACTGCCTCTGACTCTCAAACAACTCCACGTTTTAAAACGGAAGAGTTTTTATATTGTTTATCAACTGTGTTAATGAACTGAAATTACTCTTTCTTTACACTCTCTCTCTCTTCACACACACAAACACAGCCTCTCTTCTCTCTCTCTCCGTCTCCTTCTCTCTCTCCGTCTCCTTCTCTCTCTCTCTCCGTCTCCTTCTCTCTCTCCGTCTCCTTCTCTCTCTCTCTCTCTCTGTCTCCTTCTCTCTCTCCGTCTCCTTCTCTCTCTCTCTCTCTCTCTCTCTCTCTCTCTCTCTCTCTCTCTCTCTCCGTCTCCTTCTCTCTCTCTCTCTCTCTCTCTCTCTCTCTCTCCGTCTCCTTCTCTCTCTCCGTCTCCTTCTCTCTCTCTCTCTCTCTCTCTCTCTCTCTCTCTCTCTCTCTCCGTCTCCTTCTCTCTCTCTCTCTCTCTCTCTCTCTCTCTCTCTCTCTCTCTCTCCGTCTCCTTCTCTCTCTCCGTCTCCTTCTCTCTCTCTCTCTCTCTCTCTCTCTCTCTCTCTCTCTCCGTCTCCTTCTCTCTCTCTCTCTCTCTCTCTCTCTCCGTCTCCTTCTCTCTCTCCGTCTCCTTCTCTCTCTCTCTCTCTCTCTCTCTCTCTCTCTCCGTCTCCTTCTCTCTCTCCGTCTCCTTCTCTCTCTCTCTCTCTCTCTCTCTCTCGCTCTCTCTTTCTCTCTAATACACACACACACACACACACACACACACACACAC
>NC_051231.1:31237548-31272548 GCF_015220715.1 Pygocentrus nattereri | reverse complement strand
CTACCTTGTGCTTCCACTCACTGGCCACTTTATCAGAAACACCTACCTTGTGCTTCCACTCACTGGCCACTTTATTAGAAACACTTACCATGTGCTTCCACTCACTGGCCACTTTATTAGAAACACTTACCATGTGCTTCCACTCACTGGCCACTTTATTAGAAACACCTACCATGTGCTTCAACTCACTGGCCACTTTATTAGAAACACCTACCTTGTGCTTCCACTCACTGGCCACTTTATTAGAAACACTTACCATGTGCTTCCACTCACTGGCCACTTTATTAGAAACACTTACCATGTGCTTCCACTCACTGGCTACTTTATTAGAAACACTTACCATGTGCTTCCACTCACTGGCCACTTTATTAGAAACACCTACCATGTGCTTCCACTCACTGGCCACTTTATTAGAAACACTTACCATGTGCTTCCACTCACTGGCCACTTTATTAGAAACACTTACCATGTGCTTCCACTCACTGGCCACTTTATCAGAAACACCTACCTTGTGCTTCCACTCACTGGCCACTTTATTAGAAACACTTACCATGTGCTTCCACTCACTGGCCACTTTATCAGAAACACTTACCATGTGCTTCCACTCACTGGCCACTTTATCAGGAACACCTACCATGTGCTTCCACTCACTGGCCACTTTATTAGAAACACCCACCTTGTGCTTCCACTCACTGGCCACTTTATCAGAAACACCCACCTTGTGCTTCCACTCACTGGCCACTTTATCAGAAACACCTACCATGTGCTTCCACTCACTGGCCACTTTATCAGAAACACCCACCTTGTGCTTCCACTCACTGGCCACTTTATCAGAAACACCTACCATGTGCTTCCACTCACTGGCCACTTTATCAGAAACACCTACCATGTGCTTCCACTCACTGGCCACTTTATCAGAAACACCCACCTTGTGCTTCCACTCACTGGCCACTTTATCAGAAACACCTACCATGTGCTTCCACTCACTGGCCACTTTATCAGAAACACCCACCTTGTGCTTCCACTCACTGGCCACTTTATCAGGAACACCTACCATGTGCTTCCACTCACTGGCCACTTTATTAGAAACACCTACCTTGTGCTTCCACTCACTGGCCACTTTATTAGAAACACTTACCATGTGCTTCAACTCACTGGCCACTTTATTAGAAACACCTACCTTGTGCTTCCGCTCACTGGCCACTTTATTAGAAACACCATGTGCTTCCACTCACTGGCCACTTTATTAGAAACACTTACCATGTGCTTCCACTCACTGGCCACTTTATTAGAAACACCTACCATGTGCTTCAACTCACTGGCCACTTTATTAGAAACACCTACCATGTGCTTCCACTCACTGGCCACTTTATTAGAAACACTTACCATGTGCTTCCACTCACTGGCCACTTTATTAGAAACACCTACCATGTGCTTCAACTCACTGGCCACTTTATTAGAAACACTTACCATGTGCTTCCACTCACTGGCTACTTTATTAGAAACACTTACCATGTGCTTCCACTCACTGGCCACTTTATTAGAAACACCTACCTTGTGCTTCCACTCACTGGCCACTTTATTAGAAACACCTACCATGTGCTTCCACTCACTGGCCACTTTATTAGAAACACTTACCATGTGCTTCCACTCACTGGCCACTTTATTAGAAACACCTACCATGTGCTTCAACTCACTGGCCACTTTATTAGAAACACCTACCTTGTGCTTCCACTCACTGGCCACTTTATTAGAAACACTTACCATGTGCTTCCACTCACTGGCCACTTTATTAGAAACACTTACCATGTGCTTCCACTCACTGGCTACTTTATTAGAAACACTTACCATGTGCTTCCACTCACTGGCTACTTTATTAGAAACACCTACCATGTGCTTCCACTCACTGGCCACTTTATTAGAAACACTTACCATGTGCTTCCACTCACTGGCCACTTTATTAGAAACACCTACCATGTGCTTCAACTCACTGGCCACTTTATTAGAAACACTTACCATGTGCTTCCACTCACTGGCTACTTTATTAGAAACACTTACCATGTGCTTCCACTCACTGGCCACTTTATTAGAAACACCTACCTTGTGCTTCCACTCACTGGCCACTTTATTAGAAACACCTACCATGTGCTTCCACTCACTGGCCACTTTATTAGAAACACTTACCATGTGCTTCCACTCACTGGCCACTTTATCAGAAACACTTACCATGAGAAGTCACATGGGAATGCCGAGCAAGATGGCAGCACACTAGTTTACCTCTAGAGACCCACCAATAAATTTCACTTTGTCGAGTTATTTACTCCACAATTTCATAATGAATTAGTGTCCCTGGTGAGAGGACTAAGCTCTGACTACATTTTGCCACAAATCACCACAAAAGCAGACAAGTCAAGATTCAAACATGGACAGCCTGCTCGCCGAAATCAGCCAGATTAACTCTACTTTACATGGAGCGCCTGCTGGTGTATCACCGATAAAAGGAACCACAACCGAACTAAAGAATTCACTCAGTGCTGTGGAAGAAAGGCTGGAAGAAGCGGAGAGCCGTTTATCCAACGTGAAGGATGCTACCACGCAGCTGACGAGTGACGGGGAGCCAAACGATAAACTTTTAAAAACCCTGTGGAACCGTGTTGAGGATCTTGAAAACAGGAGTCGGCAAAATAACATGCAACTGATTGGGCTGAACGAGGGCCTAGAAACGGGTGGAATGATTGAATGCATGCAGAACATTCGGTCTGAGGGTCTGGGCATTAGCTTGGATGCTGAGTTAGAAATGAAGGTTGCACACCGCGCCCTCACCAGGACCAGCCACCTAGACTGGTGCTGAACAGATATCTGTGCTCATCGGCGAGGGAGAAAGTGCTAAAAGTGGCCAGAGAAAAAAGAGCACTCGAGTGGCGTGGGTGCAGACTCTCCTTCTTCCCGACATGTCGAGAGAGTTGGATCAAAAACGCAGGGCATTCAGAAAATGCTCCAGGAGATACACATGAAGTCCACTCTTACCTGTCCAGCATCTCTGTGTTTTTCATGGGAAGGGAGGAGTAGAGTTCACGGATAGCGCAGAAGCAGAGCGTTTCATTGAGGAACACTGCGGCAATGAAGATTGAAGGGACAAACTGAGTAACTCCATATAAGCAAGGTGGAATATATTGTTCAGGCTTGGTGGATTGAGGAGCGACTGTGCTGTCTGTTGTTTGACAATCTTAGGTTGATATGGAAAGACGGTACAGCACGTTTGATCACGCAGTTCCGCAGCCGGTCTATGGACAAGGCGTTTATTGTCACCCACCCTTGCGTATGGAGCCTAGGACATGAAAATGGTTAATTCTGTTAAATCCATATCGTGGAATATCAATGGTTGTGGCAGCCCAATTAAGAGGGGGAACGTACGTCATATCTTAAGCAGAAACAGGTTGTGAAAGATCTCGAAGCTCTTAAATTCAAACGAGACTAGGTGGGGCACGTATTTTACTCATCATTCACAAGTAAACAAAACGGGGTGATGATGGGGTATTGCTCAAAGAATTTAAAGACAATTATGGGCGGATTATTTGTGTTGAAGCCCTTATTAATGGAGCTAAAATGGTATGGTGTAATATATATATGCCCCTAATAAGGAAGATCCGGTTTTCATTAACAAAGTTAACAAGATCCTGGGTGACAAGCAAGGACAAATCATATTAGCAAGAGATTTTAATCAAGTAATTGATGCTACTCTTGATAAAAGCAAGTTTAGGGATAGGGCAGCAATCCATGCGTTAATAGAAGGCATTGGTTTAGCTGATATGTGGCGGTTAGTGAACCCATTTTTCTCTCAATGTCACAAATCATATTCACAGATAGATTTTTTTTTATCAAATTCTACTGCTGAACAGGTCATAGATTGTAAAATTGGTTCAGTCATATTGTCAGACGAGGCATCAGCAGAACTTTATGTAGATTTGAATACAGAAACGGGACCAAGAGGAAGAGGCGCATGAACACTGTGTTATTGCAAGATGAGACATTCGGTGCCTTATTGGCAGGAACTGATCTCCCTTATTGAAATTAATATGGGGACCACAGAAAAGAGGGCTTCAGTATGGGAAGCATCCAAGGCATTTATCAGGGGATTATTAATTGCTCAAGCATGTAAAAGAAAAAAGGAAAGTGTGAGCCGGATAAACCAATTAGAAACAGACATTTCTGCGCTAGAAAAGAAATTAGCTAAATAATCTTTAGCAGGATATGTGTAAAAAATGGGGATACTTTGGTTTCATCACTTTGGTTTTATACAACTCTATATATGTGGTCATCTAACACTTCCCCAGAGCAACTGAAAGAGTTTTTCAATCACATAAATCTACCAAAATTGACTCCAGAACCTGCGAAGAGGAGGATGTCAGGGCTGCCACAGCTTCAATGAAAATGGGAAAATCTCCAGGCGTAGACGGCTTGCCAATCGAATATTACAAAAATATCTAGATATAATATCTCCTATATTAACAGGGATTTATTTAGAGGCATTTGAATCTGGATCCCTACCAGCTACATTTGATGAAACTTTGATATCATTGATTCCCAAAAAAGACAGAGATGTGACAGACCCCTCAAATTTCAGACCCATGAGCCTCATTAATGTTGATTGTAAAATATTAACTAAAATATTAGCTACCCGATTAGAAAAAATCTTGCCTAGTATCATAAATGATGATCAAGTAGGCTTTATTCAGGGCAGGTCCTCAGCTGACAGTATGAGAAGACTATTACATCTAATGTGGTTAAACTCAAGTAACTCTTCTGTTGTGGCTCATCTCCCTCAATGCTGAAAAAGCTTTTGACAGGGAAGAGTGGAGCTTTTAGCCTGGTAACCTTACATATTTTGGATTTGGCCCTGGTTTTAAATAACGGGTTACAATATTACAACCCCAATTCCAATGAATTTGGGACGTTGTGTAAAACATAAATAAAAACAGAATACGATGATTTGCAAATCCTTTTCAACCTATACTCAATTGAATACACTACAAAGGCAAGATGTTTTATGTTCAAACAGATAAATTTTATTGTTTTTTGCAAATATTCACTCATTTTGAATTTGATGCCTGCAACATGTTCCAAAGAAGTTGGGACAGGGGCGTGTTTCCCACTGTGTTACATCACCTTTCCTTTAAACACTCAATAAGCGTTTGAGAACTGAGGACACTGATTGTTGAAGCTTTGTAGGTGGAATTCTTTCCCATTCCTGCTTGATGTCCAGCTTCAGCTGCTCAGCAGTCCGGGGTCTCCGCTGTCGTATTTTGAGCTTCATAATGCGCCACACATTTTCAATGGGAGACGGTTTGGACTGCAGGCAGGCCAGTCTAGTACCCGCACTCTTTTACTACGAAGCCACGCTGTTGTAACACGTGCAGAATGTGGCTTGGCATTGTCTTGCTGAAATAAGCAGGACGTCCCTGAAAAAGACGTTGCTTGGATGGCAGCATATGTTGCTCCAAAACCTGTATGTACCTTTCAGCATTAATGGTGCCTTCACAGATGTGCAGGTTACCCCTGCCATGGGCACTAACACACCCCCACACCATCAGAGATGCTGGCTTTTGAACTTTGCACTGATAACAATCCGGACTGTCCTTTTCCTCTTTGGCCCGGAGGACACGACGTCCATGATTTCCAAAAACAGTGTGAAATGTGGACGCGTCAGACCACAGGACACTTTTCCACTCTGCGTCAGTCCATCTCAGATGAGCTCGGCCCAGAGAAGCCGGTGGCGTTTAACTTGCACTTGTAGATGGAGCGACGAACTGAGTTCACTGACAGTGGTTTTCTGAAGTGTCCTGAGCCCATGTGGGAATATCCGTTACAGAATGATGTCGGTTTTTAATGCAGTGCTGTCTGAGGGGTCGAAGGTCACGGCCATTCAGTGCTGGTTTTCTACTTTGACGCTTACTTGCAGAGATTTCTCCACATTCTCTGAATCTTTTGATGTACTGTGGATGTAGATGATGAAATCCCTAAATTCCTTGCAACTGTTGGACTATTTGCTCACGCAGTTGTTCACAAAGTGGTGAACCTCGCCCGTCCTTGCTTGTGAACGTCTGAGCCTTTCAGGGATGCTCCCTTTATACCCAATCATGACACTCACCTGTTTCCAATGAACCTGTTCACCTGTGGAATGTTCCAAACAGGTGTTTATTGAGTATTACTCAACTTTCCCAGTTATCTGTTGCCCCTGTCCCAACTTCTTTGGAACGTGTTGTAGGCATCAAATTCAAAACGAGTGAATATTTGCAAAAAACAGGGTGCTGTTCTGAGATGTTATGCTGCAGCACCTGTGGGGACCTTGATTCAAGCATCTTCTCCAAGGCAAAGCCAGGCACCTCCGAACTCCTGAGCAAAGATTTCACTCCTTCACTTGCTGGATCCACGGCACTGTACGCTGCACCCACAGAGCCATGCAGATGGAGCAGTTTAAGCCTGGATAACGATACCCTGCCAACCGATGAGCGACATATGAGAAGTAAAGATGTTCAGAAGCATCCCTGAATATAATGCGCCCTAGACATGCTCAGAGCAGAATCTCCAGGGAGCGGAGAATCTAATTTAGTTCGATCTGCATCCCTTTGGCCTTGAAATCCCTTCTGAATGTTCTGTGATAAATTCTGCAGGAGGTTTGCTTTAATAGGAGCGTGCAGTGTAACACTTGATTAGCCGTGGCGTGGGAACGCTCGAATGACGGCCAATCGAAAGCGCATCAGAGATGGTTGTGTTTTGTTTTTTTTTCCAGCTGAATTGATAAGTGGGGAGAAAGACTGTACTAGCCTCTTTGCCCGGTTTCCATGGTTGCATATGTGGTGTTTTGCCAGCTCCTCATCCTGTGGTGAAAGCTCAAGTGCGCTCCAGCTCCGGCTGAAATTTTCCACCCTCCAAAAAATTGGCTCTCAGTGCACTCACATGTGGATGTATGGCAAGATATTTGCCTTTTTTTAAGACCGGGCTGATTTTTGAGGTGACCGTTCTTTTTAGCTATGCTGCATGAAGACATGCACTTCAGAACACTAACTTAACGTGAGACGTCAGGAATATTTGAACACATTTAGCAATAACATATCAATTTTGCACCCAAATTCAATTGATCAGTCAGTAAGTCTGAAGTTTGCTGCTTTAGTTTTGTACTGAAGCTGCGAGGCTAATTTTGGCTACCATGTCGCATGAGCAGTGGCGGCTGACCAGTAGAGGGCGCTAGGCTGCCAACCTCCCTGGTGGAAATTGTTTTTTATTTTTAGTTTTAAAATAATCAATAACTACTTATCTGAAGTGTGAGTGTGTTAAAAATGCTCAATAATGTGTAACTTTTAAAATATATTCGGGGAAATGAACTTCCTCTTCTTCTCTCTCTTCTAGGGCAATAGAAATATCGCCCAGTCAGGGCAGCAAAGCAGTCAATTGCTGACCATTGCTGACAAAAGATATGCACATAGCAGCATAAATTTAGCCAATCAGCATCCTCGAATCTGAGTCCTAAAGGGCGCTTCATTTATCACCCCAAGCAAAGTCAGTCACTGGAGTAGGAGCACCTGACCTTATTAACAATGATGACGCAAGACAGGATTTCAGCTGCCCCCAAATTCGATAAGATCTCTGCTCCAAAATCCGTTGAAGAGAACACTGGTTACATGTGAGTTAGAGCTAGACAGATAGAACATTCTCACACAACAGGCTATGGATAAAGGTAAAACCTACGTGCGAGGCTTCTTCTGTAATTGGTACAGCAGAAAGGCTTGGCTAGCTGGATGCTGCCATGTAAACACATTGTTTTGCACCCCATGCTTGACCCACCCTGAATCATTTTCACCAGCTACACCTTAGCATCTTATTATCCAGTAGGGATACCATAGCAACCACCCAAGGTACCACCAAGCAACCACCTACCAACACCTTAGCAACCATCTAGCAACATCTTGGTAACCAATTGGGATACCATAGCAACTGTCTAGCAACACCAACCACTAAGAATACCATAACAACCACTTAGCAACACCTCAGCAACCAACTGAGGTACCAAATAGCAACCACCTACCAAGAAATCACCAGGAATTCCATAGCAACCGCCTAACAATGCCTTAACAATTACTTGGGATACCATAGCAACCACTTAGCAACATCTTCACAACCACCTGAGATACAACCTCCTAGCAACACCTTAGCAACCCTCAGGAATACCAGAGCAACTACCTAGCAACACTTTAACAACCCCTTGGGCACCATAGCACCCCATAGCATCCACCTAGCAACATCTTAGCAAGCTTAAGCTGTGCGCTTACTTGTATTTTCTTCAGGAAATGCACTCGTCAGTTATTACTGTTGTTACTACAACTAGCTAAATGTATAAAAACTCCCATAATGTAGGTAATTACAACCTCCTGTTACAATCAAACATCTTACAGGAAAAACAGCAGTTTAGGCAAATATAAGTCCCCTCACTCTGTTACGCATGTGTAATTACATAGGAGATAATACCACATTGCAACTATTAAAATACTCTTACTTAATTACTTGAGTAGCAACTGAACACATGTATTTACATAACCTGTACTACTGTAATACTTCACAGCATTGTTATAAACAATGTTGTCGGAACAAAACCTCGCATCTCCAAAATGTTAACTTTACAGGAGAAAGAAAAAACATACTGCAGTTTTAATGCAAGTCAATGGAACCAGACGTATTTCCAAGTCATTTTGGGCCGTTTCGTTTGCTCCATTCATCATGAAATTTACACACAATGTAAAGAACAACAGCTCCTTTGAAATTATGTCAAAAACTGAAAAATGAAGATACGAGGTTTTCTTCCGACAGCAGCGATATATTACATTGGAGACCAGATCTTTAGAGGTGGCGTTACTGCACCAAGAGCGATGAAGCTCCTGTACAGTGTAGGGGACAAAGGTCCGGGGCTCAAGCAACTCCTGGGGTCTATCTCTGTGTCTGCCACACAGTAATGGCAGCTTATGCCCACCAATTAGCATGGTGTTTAAATCATAAGTCCAATTGCATGTTTTATTGTTTCTATCTGAAAATGAAAACCTGCTGTTAGATTAGAGACACGCTTGCCAGGAAAGCCGTTTCGTGCATCTCGGCTTTACAACATGAAAAAGCCAGGCCTGAATGATGAACCTGGCGCCGGTTCAGCTCACACACCAGATCTGGACGTGTCAGCAGATGACCACTTGCTCTCTGACCCATCCTGCTGCCCACACAGCGTGAGAGCTGACAAATCGTCCCAGCCTGAATCTGTGTGCAGGGATTGCAGGCCTGCATTCAATCTACATTGCATAGTTAATATCATAAACATGATTATATATGTTACGTACAGTATATAATTTACATTGTCATGCATGTAGATTGTGTATATGATGTACGTTGTAGACTTAGTACAATATCATATAGTAAATACATGTAATTATTCAACATTTGAGTTACGGGCAGCTTTCAGCCTTTTTTTGTTGTTTTTTGTTGCCAAATAAATGACAAAATAAGAAGGAAAAAAGTTTAAGAATCACATGAGGAGGGTTAAACTTGTCTCCTTGTTGGTGGAGTGGACCTCGGCTGGCCACTGAGAGCCTGACGTCATTTTGGCACCGGAGCCTAGCCTTCTGGAGTACAGCCGAAAGGACAGACGCGATCTAAAAGCTTCTGTTTGGCAGCGGAGGCGGACTTTTTGGTCTGGCGAGGTGTTGGAGCTTGACTCTGTAAAACACCAATTTGTTTCATTTACTTCAGTGCTTTGTGGAAAGCTGCTGCGCTGCTCTGACTCACTGGATACGGCCTCGGTGGAATTCAAATCGTCCTTGTATGCGAGCTAAAAACACACAGGACACACAAACAGCTTGTGGCTAAGAAATTCTGTCATCGGTGACAGAAAAACATTCCAACTTTCAATGTATCCCAATTGATTTCATATACTTTTGGTCCATTCTGATCAGATAGATACGTCACATCTGAGGCCATATATTGGACCTACATCAAGCCATCCACGTTTTCCAGGCTGAAATTGGCCCAGATTCTTGCTTATTGTTGTGGTCAGAACAAAACCTCGTATCCCCAACATGGGAACTTTACAGGAGAGGGAAAAAAACCTACGTTACTTTTAATGTAAGTCAATGGAACCAGACGTCTTTCCAAGTCGTTTTGGGCCGTTTCTTTTGGTCCATTCATCGTAAAATTTATACACCATGTAAAGGCCAACATGCATTTTGAAGTGATGTCAAAATGAAACAAATGGAGATACGAGGTTTTCTTCCAACAGCAGCGATATGCTAACATGTATGGAGTGAGTTCTTGACATTATCACATGGCTGAGTCAAAACCAATGAGACAGAAAAACGCAAATTCAGCCCATTTTTATCAAGATCAGTACAATATTGCTGTAATAAAACCACGTATCCAGGGTCATGAGGGTGAAAAATATGGCTGCAGCATCCCTGAATTTCAGAATTGTTCCACTGCGATGGCTAATTAATTAACGACTGCGCATTGCAAGCTGCCGTTATCTGATGGTATAATATTCCTCGTTTTCTTATTTGTTGTGCCTCATTTTTCTGCTCACTTTTCCAACATTACTCAAGATCTCAGCGCTGTTTCAAGTCTGGAAAGCTTGGTCTGTTTGGGAACAGTGTGCTTGTGTGCAGCTTTTTCATCTGATGTTTTGTTTTTGTACGATCATCATCGAATTCCTTTTTATTCCCCCTTAGGAATGAACGGGGTGGAAAAGTTTGTTTAGAGCTGGTTTTGACCTGTTGGTCATACCGACCCAGTGCAGCACGCGGTTCAACGTCAGCGCAGCAGCGTAAAACTTTGGGAGAGTCTGTTCAACATAAATGATGAACTAACCTAACTTTGTGTAAATAGAGCTCAATATAGAAATATGTCCACATATGCAGTCGAGACTGACGCGGCTTTTTTCTGAATTTCTACAAACACCATTTCATTTTATAGTAAATGAGTTTGGGCTGGTTTATGTTTATGAACAGACGCCTACAGATCAACATAGTAAAGGAGCTCATCTGTGATCCTGAGTTTAAAGCCAGTTTTTATTCAACTTAAACTTGGAACTAAGTTGTAAATAAATCTGAAACTGAAACTTTGCTTGTGTGTAAAAAGTGATTTCAGAGCCACTCGGTTCTCCCTGATGGAAACTGTTTACCTTCAGTGTTTTGTGCTTCTGATCATTTTAATAGACGTCAGCGTCGCTAATTAATGACGTTCTATTAAAAGACTGGTTTACCAAGAGAGACGCTGGAGGACTTTCACCTGAAATGAGTTCATGAAGCCAGTCTGGTTATAAAAATGATAACAGGACATCAGAGCCAGAATTACTCTTTTAGTACTTTTACTTTATACTTAAGTACATTTGAAGGGAAATACTTTAGTACTTTTACTCAAGTTGAGGTCTAAAGGGAGGAACTTCTACTTTTACTGGAGGAATATTTTACCTTGAGCGTCTCTACTTTAACTCAAGTACATGGTTTGTTTACTTCGTCCACCTCTGTAAAAAAGATTGTTCGTCAGGGATTATGTAGTAAAGGCAATGGTTCTGGTTAGAACCATAAGCTCTATATAGAAGCATTTCATGTATAAATGGTTCTTTTCATTGAAAAATGGCTCTTTAGATTGATGGAGAATGTGTTGTATTTGGTTCTATATAGCACCAAAAGGGTTCTTCTATTATAACAAGCTTGATATTGGAGAAGGCTTAACTAAAAGAACCTTTAAGGATCCTGAGGATCTTTTTAAGAGCATAGAATAATTTTTTGGTGTCATGTAGAACCATTTTCAAAAAGGTTCTATGTTGAACAATATGCAACACATTTTCCATCAACCTGAATGCAAAGAGTCCTTCAACCATGCAAAGGATTCGTTACATGTTCATGGTTCTGTATAAAACCATTGTCTTTACTAAAGAACCCTTGAAGAACCATCTTTTTTACGAGTGTAGAAGAACAACTTTGCCATGCAAAGAAGCATTTACGCATGAAATTGTCTATTTAGAACTCCTGGTTCTGAATAGAACCATTGGCTAAAGAACCTTTGAAGAACCATCTTTTTTAAACGTGCTGTGTCAGTGTTCCAAACCCAGTCGTAATTCGTTTTTAAGTGACAATTTTCCAGCCTCTCTGTTTTTGTTACTGTGTTTTTAAAACTGATGTATGTAAATGAGCTCTGTTCTCATTGGCTATCCCATGTTATGCCTGGTTCAAAGCAGTCTGGGCTGAAACGTGGAACAAACTGTTTGAAGAAAAAATAAACGTCAGTCCTTCCTTTCGGATGTGTGGATTTTCTGGAAGGCTGCAAAGATCCTTTTGGTTCTCGACAGCCAGGAATGTTTAATCGTTTTCCCACATCTTCAACGCTAATAACTCTACAGACTGTCTGCAGGGACAGCGGTCTTAAAAATAAAGGTTCCTAAAGGGTTCTCAGCTTGGTTATAGAGTTCAAAGATAATAATATAACTGGTAAAGAAAAATGTACGGACTGGAGGCTTAGTATCATTTGAAGAACATCAAACCTAATTATTACGAAAAAGCAGACAAAACTTCAGTTTCCATTAGACAGGCTCTTTAATTCAGTGCGATGTTGAAGGCCCTGGTCTTCTGACTGCTGCTGGAGAAACATGTGAGGGATCAGGGGCAGCGTGAACTAAGCAGAGTGAAGAGAACTGAACCTCATTACTCAGACAGCCTGAACACAAGCGGTTTCTGACCATTAAAGCACTTCAAGCATGCTTATATAACTGGCTGATGGCAGGGATGAGATGCTGCCTTTTTGGATAAATTTGCTAGGCTGGCAAAACTGTGTAGCACGGATGTGTTTGAAGAAAATAAACCTTACACCTCAAAAACTGAAATAAGTCAGGAATCCAGAACTTGTTTGATCCTTCCCGAGGTGGTAAAATGCTCCAGAGTTCAGGTTTCGGAACTTTCAGTGGAGAATATGCCAGCATTATAGATTTGAAAGAGGGTGTAGATGTTGAAGATAAACATTTGAGGACTGAAGACTGGATGCAGACAGGACCAGAGATTGGAGGAACAAGAGTCAGAATTAGACAGGCTTGGGACAAGAGAATGGAGACAAGATGGTAACTGGACCAGCGACAGGAGATTAGACAGGAATGGCATCAGAGAAGAGATCAGACAGGAATGGGACCAGAGGTAGAAGATTGGACAAGGATGGGATCAGAGGCAGGAGATTAGACAGGGATGGGACCAGAGACTGAAACCAGGGATAGGAAACAGGACAGTGGCAGGACCAGAGATTGGAGACTGGACAGGGATGAAAGCAGAGAATAGAGACTGGACAGAGACTGGAAACTAGATAGGTATATGACCAAAGATTGAAGACTGGACTGGGGTGGGACCAGAGACTGGGGACTAGAGAAATGATTGGACATGGGACAAGGACAGAGCTTGAGATCAGCAGAGACAATAACAGGAAAAGAAACTAAGACGGTAACAGAGACCGGCACAAAGACAGAGAATGGGACACTGACAGGGAGGGGAACTGAAACAAGAACGAGGACCATGATGGGCACAAACGCAGGACTGGGAACTTGAGATGACCAGACAGGAGACGGGTCAAATGAATACAGCAAAATAGTCTTTATTTATCTAATGATGTCTTTCTTTACATTTAACTGCGTTTAATCTAAATTTCTACACAATCATTTCAGCAGGTTAGATGATATAAAGCATGGAGCTACACTGACTCTGTAGCATCTGCTGCTGCATTTTAATGTAGTCGTAGCTTTCAACTCAAAGTGTGTATGTGTGTGTGTGTGTGTGTGTGTGTGTGTGTGTGTGTGTGTGTGTGTGTGTGTGTGTGCACGTGTGTTTTCACTATAGAGCCTCCAAAATCCTCACTGCCAGTCTGCTAGTCTCAGCTGTAGATGAACTCGCAGCAAAGCACAGCATGGCAGGTAAGATGTTTCTGAATTCTTCACCACAAGTTTACCTTAGAAGCTCAAAGCTGAAGTGAGCTTTCAAAGCGGGAGAGTTTGTTGAAGTGTTATCACAGGGACTGCTTTATCAGGGCAGACTGAAGTAAGAATCTGCATTCGTAGAGTTTGAAGTGAAGACTTGCGCTAAAACCTCTGTAAAGGCTGGCAAGAGCACAGCCTGAACTATATGTGCACTAACTATAGGGGCTAATGTAGGTCTTCAAAGCTAGCCATATTTAGTATAATCTGTACTTCTGGCCCTTTTTCTGCTTGTTTCAATGTCTAGAAAAAGGCTGTTGTTTTCTGCAAAACAATATTATCTACATCGCAATAACTTTCCATTAAATTCACATTCACATGTAGCAACCATACCTATAACTATAGGTATAGACCTATAGGATAGGTATCGATTTAGCAACTATATATGACTATATTTATTTATAACCTGTAATTTTATGGGCTTTACTGTTCACATTCAATTAAAACAAACAAACAAACAAAAAAAAAACATGCTAGCATACTTAGCCAATAATTAAATGAGGATTTTTCATAATATCATTAAATGGTTCAGAGAATATAGAGATGTATGCAAGGGACAAGTCTGAAAACCAGTGTTGGCTGGCTGTAAAATTCGGGGCCTCACTGCATTAAAAACAGACACGATTCTGAAATGGAATCACTGCATGGACTCAGACACACTTCCGAAAACCATTGTCTGTGAACACAATTCATCACTGCTCAAATGCAAGTTAAAACTCTACCATGAAAAGAAAAATCCGTAAATAAACAGGATGCAGAAACACTGCCGCCTTCTCTGGGCCTGAGCTCAGTTAAGATGTGCTTAGGCAAAGTGGAAATGTGTGCTGTGGTCCAACAAATTAAAATTTGAAATCATGCACCATCCAGCTTGTTAACAGCGCACAGTTCAAAATCCCGCAAGCGTGATGGTATAGGGGTGCATTAGTGCACATGGCATGGGTGACTTGCACATCTATGAAGGCACCATTAATGCTGAACAATATATAGTGGCGTTGGAGCAACATGCGCTGCCATCCAGACTACGTCTTTTTCAGGGAAAGCCTTGACAGTGTCAAACCACATTCTGCATGTGTTACAACAGCATGGCTCTGTGGTAAAAGAGTGTGGGTGCTAAACTGGAGTGCTTGCAGTCCAGACCTGCTGCTTATTTAAAACATTTGGCGCATTATAAAGCAAAAATTACTACAAAAAAGACCCGGAACTGTCGAGCAGCTGAAATCCTTTATCAGGCAACAATGGGAAAACATTTCACTTTCAAAGCCACAGCAGTCGGTCTCCTCAGTTCACAGTTTTTTTTGTTGTTAACAGTACAGGTGATGCAGTACAGTGGTAAATATGCCACTTTTTACCAAGATTTTTGAAAGATGTCAGTGGCATCAAATTCGAAATGGGCATTATGTTTAAAAACACAATGTCATTTCTCAGTTTCAACATTTGATATGTTGTCCTTGTACGTTCCAATTTCCAATACCGGATTTAAATGATTTTTTTTCCCATTAAATTATCATTTTTTAATTTATTGATTCTCTTTTTATTTACTTTCGCACAGCATCCCAACTTTTTTGGAAACTGAATTATAATTATTATTATAATATCCCCAAATTAAAGCTGAAAGTCTGCACTTTGAGCTCAAATTCATTATTTGATTTCAACTACAATATATATGGCCAAGTGCCGCTCAGTCTAACCGTTAAATTCAATTCAATTGATTAAACTCTACTTTGTTCACTCTGTGTGAGAGTCAGGTGTTGTGACTCACATCTCACTGATTTGTTTTAACTTGTGTTTGATGGCAGGCACAGCACGAAAGCTTTGGAAGCATGTAAACAGGATGTGCAATTGAATTTCTTCCCCATGAACACCTAATGACCCTGACTGTGAGTGCTACAGCAATTCACTGAACTCTCACAAGGAACTATGCACCTCCAAGCATTGGAGAGCTTATACAGTGTGAGCTATATATATATATATATATATATATATACACACATATAATGTGCCTCTATTTTTGGCAGTGAGGCAGCGATTCAGGCTGAAGTGACAGGTTAACTGAGCTGAGAGTGAAGGGAAATGCTAACAGCCTGAAACATCCAGGCCTAATCACCTCTAAACCTGCAGCGACAACAGCCTAATGTGAAGCATTCGGAGGCGAGTGGGAAACTAATTGAAAGTATCTGTAAGAAACTGACTAACAGCAGTTTTTACAACATGTTTTTGTCTTCCAAAGTCAGAAAGTGTTGGCAAAACAACACTGATATGGTATTTTCAATTACATTAACAAATTCTAAAAATACTGCTGGACCAGAACCTTGGCTCCGGGACACGGGGTAATGATACGTACAATAAAAGCTGTCTTTGTGCTGGTGCGTTTTGCAGGCTTGTTAAGATTGGAGTGTCTCGTCCTTGCCAGAGTGCCTCCAGTGAGTGAAGGTTTCCATTTGCACTTGTTTTACAGGCTGAAGGGGTCTCATTAGAGAGTGGCTGACCCAGCCAGACCTGAGAAGAGCTCCAGGGGGGCTAAGCTGGACCTCTTTTTTCAATCTAAAACTAAGATTAGAACTCAGAAGTGAAAATGGCAGTGACTGTACTTGATGTGGTGGGAAAAGGCCAGTAAGGGACCATCTTACAGCCTAAAAAGTGTCAACTTTAATATAATGTGTTTTCAAGCGTAAAGGGCGTCGGGTGTTAAAAAAGATAATAAAAAACGGCTAGAAGGAATAGTCCAGTGTTTTTTGACCTCATGGCCAGCTGCCATGTCTGTATCATGTGATCAATGGACAATAACATGCACGCAATGCATTTTCAGTTAGCAACGAGAATAGAAGACAAAGGGCAGTTGCTTACAATGTCAATCCTCAACCTAATACGTCTTAGACGATGTACTCCATTCATAAAGCATTTAAAAGTTTACTTTTGTCCCCTTTAACACATTAAAATCTGCCCCCACTAGTGGGGAAGCCTCGTAATGATTTCCGGGAACTAAAAAATATATTTATTGAATTTTTAGTTAATCATGCTTGGGTTTGTTGGTTGGAAACGAAAGGGTTAAAATCTTAAAAAGCTGAAAGGAAAATTAGGAAACTGTTTATTTTTTAGGTGGCGGAGATGAAGATGCTGAGATTTTCGTTGGAAGTGACAAGGATGGACAAGATTAGAAATGAGCAGATCAGAGGGACAGTGAAGGTGGAGCGGTTTGGAGATAAAGCCAGAGAGGCCAGGTTGAGATGGTTTGGACATGTGTTGAGGAGGAATAGTGGATATATTGGGCAAAGAATGTTGGAGATGGAGCTGCCGGGTAGAAGGAGAAGAGGTAGACCTCAGAGAAGGTTTATGGATGTAGTGAAGGTGGACATGGAGATGGTTGGTGTGAAAGTAGAGGAGGCAATGGATAGGGCAAGATGGAGGCAGATGATCCGCTGTGGCGACAGAAAGACAGCCGAAAGAAGAAGAAGTTGTTTTTTTTATCTGTGGTGTCTAAACAGATTCAGCCAAGCGAGCTCTCCCATTGGTTAGGACTTCAGGAGCTGAACTGAAGGCCTCACATTTTAGATTGACAACCAACATGATTAGGAAGCAACAGGGATCAACCATGTTTTGATTTACAATGTGAGGGACCAGTTTTGTGAGGGAAAACATCACTCTAGGCCTTCTGGAAGTTCTAGATATGTCACTGAATATGAGGTGTAGTGCAATCAAGGTTTCAGTTGTGTGAGGTTTATGTTGTTATGAATGGAAAACAGCAGTGATAGGCCTCTTAACATGCAAACTAAACCAGCTTCACAGAAAAGAAATGGAATGCTTTGACTGAATTTCTCACTTCTCGCCCAAACTGAAGGCCTAGCTTAATGTGGTTCTCCACCACCATGTGTCATGGTACCAAAGAAAAATGAGCTATGATTTCTGATTCATATTTACTGTAAGTGTAGAAAGCAGGTGCTTCAGGGTTGTTCTGTTTACTGTTTGTTGTTCAGAAATTCCAGGTGACAGCATTTCCATCCTGATATAGATGGTAACTGTCATCTCAGAAACCCAGTCTCAACCCTGCTAAGACAGTAAGGGACAAATATGGAAAGAAAGCAGCACCACGTCTGAAATACCTGGACAGCAGTGGTCCTGTGGTCAGAAACGGGGGGGCAGATGATAAACTGCGCAGATGGAATACAGTCTGTAACTGTACACTTACAAAGTGGATGTATAAGGTACAGTACTGTGCAAAAATCAGAGACCTCCCTTTATTTATTTATTTTCCCATCAAAACAGCTATTAAGTACAATTTATTCATTTCTTCAATTGATATTTCTGAGGAGATCTGAGGATTACATTATGACTATGCGTTACTGTGTGTTGCACTGGTCTGAGTGGATCAAACACAGCTGCTGACAGCTCAGTGTCACTGCTGGACTGAGAATAGCCCACCAACCAAAAATATCCAGCCAACGTCCTGTGGGCAGCGTCCTGTGACCACTGAGGAAGGACTAGAGGATGACCAACACAGACTGTGCAGCAGCAGATGAGCTGTCGTCTCTGACTTTACATCTGCAAGGTGGACTGACAAGGTGGGAGTGTCTAATAGAGTGGACAGTGAGTGGACACAGTGTTTAAAAGGGGCCTAATAAAGTATCAGGGAAACAGATGGACTACAGTCTGTAACTGTAGAACTACAAAGTGCAGCTATACAGTAAGTGGAGCTGATAAGATGGACAATCAGCACAGAAACAAGGAGGTGGTCATTATGTTATGCCTGATGGGTGTATATAAATATGTATATATATATATAATGGCTAATAACCAATAATAAACCCTTTATAAGGGTAGTCTTATTCTAAAGTGCTACCCAAAGTGCTCCTATATGGTCAGTGGAGCTGATAAAATGGACTATGAGTGTAGCAGCAGGGAGGGGAGCGGTGTATACTGACAATCCTGTACTTCTTACTACTGTAATCAAGTGCGTCATAAACTGTTTGTCACTTATTGATTTTTACGCATCTCAGAAATTCATTTCAGGTCAAACGAAGCTGCTGATCTGTGTCAGGGACTTCATCAAAATCTTCCCAGAATCCCTTTTTAAACCCCTCCCGTCACTGTGCCCCCTCTCTTGCTCATCTCTGACAGCTTTTGGGCAGCTCAGCTGGTGGTCCGTCGCTCAGTGGGCTGCGTGAAATATTCATTCCCCTTCAGGCTTCCTGTCAGTGTGGATCTGACCGGAGCCGTGTCCGTGCCCTCCCCTTCTTATCACAGTGACTCCATTAGAATACACATGGTGTAATTGCAGGGGCCATGCACTTTTACGAGGATAGCAACGCAGGTGAGGGAAAAATCCATTCACTAGAACAGAACATGCATAATTCATAAAGTGTACTAGCTTGCTGAGCATTTCACTGAGCCTGTAGGTGTTTAAGTGATAGTTGGCAACAAATCGTATTTACACCCCTCATAGCCCCAGTGTAGTCTTTCAGCTAAGGCACTGGGGCTATGAGGCTAATGTAGCTAACGAGTAAGGGAAGCTTGTACAGCAGTAATTAGCACAGTGCTAACAGCACTCAGAAAATTAAATTGCTGTATGAACTTCAATTATGCCACACATTTCCATTCAAAATTGAAACTGCAAAATTGAAACATTTCACTACAATTTATGTGAGATTTCATTGGAATTCGATTCCATTAGATCAGTTTTCATTCACTGAAAGACAACACAGACAATATGTGTCCACACACACAATATTTCAGTATTCGCTCATCTGGCTTCACACGCATATGAACTTGAGTGACATCCCATTCTTAGTCCATAGGGTTTAATATGATGTCGGCCCACCCTTTGCAGCTATAACAGCTTCAACTCTTCTGGGAAGGCTTTCCACAAGGGCTAGGAGTGTGTTTATGGGAATTTCTGACCGTTCTTCCAGAAGTGTATTTGTGAGGTCAGACACTGATGTTGGACGAGAAGGCCTGGCTCACAGTCTCCGCTCTAATTCATCCCAAAGGTGTTCTATCGGGTTGAGGTCAGGACTCTGTGCAGGCCAGTCAAGTTCTTCTACACCAAACTGGCTCATCCGTGTCTTTATGGACCTGCTTTGTGCACTGGTGCGCAGTCATGTTGGAACAGGAAGGGGCCGTCCCCAAACTGTTCCCACAAAGTTGGGAGCATGAAATTGCCCAAAATCTCTTGGTGCTGAAGCTTTAAGAGCTCCTTTCACTGGAACTAAGGGGCCGAGCCCAACTCCTGAAAAACAGCCCCACACCATGATGCCCCCTCCACCAAACTTTACACTTGGCACAATGCAGTCAGACAAGTACCGTCTCCTGGCAACCGCCAAACCAAAACCCATCAATCAGTTTGCTGTACAGAGAAGCGTGATTCATCATTCCAGAGAACTCGTCTCCACTGCTCTGGAGTCCAGTGGCGGCGCTTTACACCACTGAATTCCACGCTTTGCTTTGTGCTTTGTGATGTAAGACTTGGATGCAGCTGCTCGGCCATGGAAACCCATTCCATGAAGCTCTCTACGCTGTTCTTGATCTGATCTGAAGGCCACATGAAGTTTGGAGGTCTGTAGTGATTGACTCTGCAGAAAGTTGGTGGCCTCTGTGCACTATGCCCCTCAGCATCCGCTGACCGCTCTGTCATTTTAAGTGGCCGACCACTTCCACTTTGTTATAATCCCACTGACAGTTGACTGTGGAATATTTAGTAGTGAGGAAATTTCACGACTGGACTTGTTGCACAGGTGGCGTCCGATCACAGTACCACGCTGGAACTCACTGAGCTGAAATCCAGTTCAATCACTTCCTGAATCTGTAGATTTGCCCTTTCCACCTTATTGCAAGATCGTACATGACTCACATCTGGAGTTATAAGCCTATAAAGAGGGGCTGAGATACACATCATCTGCCTCTCACCATGTTAGTTCGTGTGTCCGTCTACACTTTCTGTGAAACTGACCAATGGACCCTGAGGAAATCACTAAGAACTGACCATCACACCGGAAAGCCTTCATTCTTCATTCTGTCCACATCGGAGACACGTGTGAAATAGGGTGCAGAGAGTTTACAGCTGCTGAAGTTACTGCAGCACTTTTGGAAAGCAGCAAAAAATATAATGGAGCATTGTGATGTGAAACAAATGGGTGCCATGTTTTATGCAAGAGCCTTTAAAGGAGAATTTAAGAAGATATGAAGATATGCAAAAATGGAGAAAATGCCCTCAGGCCCCAGAAGGTTCATAAGCACTCCCATTTCTAGTAAACAGAACAGCACTGAGGGCAGGAGGATGAGCACATACCCATGACCAGCACTGAATTGCAGTGTGTCATAGTTTGAGATTCTGTAAAAAAAAACAAAAAAAACCCAAAAATATTTGATTTAAGCTGAACTTGCTATAACTAGCCATTCCCACTGGATTCATTATCTCACAGTGATTGTTTCATACTGGAGCACTCTACTGAGGCTTCAGCTGCCGGGCAGGGAATTAAAATCTTGTTCACAGATTTCTCCCATATTTCCTCCCACTTTTTTAATGGGGCCAAGCTCTGTGCTATAAATCCGTCCTTTATAATGGCTCTGCATTTGGCGAATGTAGCTTTGGCTGCCAGGGTCTCTCACATACATAGATTAATCAGATGTAATTAAAAGGATTCTGCCGACATTCTGTTCTCGCATGCTTCGCTAGACGAACGGTGCAAATAAATCAACTCCAGATCAGTTCCTACAACTGAGAAATGACAATGAATTAGACGCCTGCGGCCATCCGGGAGCTAATAAGGCTGCCGTTCTTGTAAACAGTGTGCTGTGTGTCAGCAGAGGTCATTACCGGTCCTGCTGACCTTCATGTGTCACCTGTAAATTTTTAAACATACAGTGACGAGAGTCCTTTAATATTTTATTATTGGGTTTAAAGCTGGATGGCTGATTCATTGCATACCATATACTACTATGTCTCATTAAGGTTGAAATGTAAAGTATAAATCATAACATCAATATCAATAATCATTTGCAACAAAAGGAACTCCACCATAATGCACCAGTCCAGTAAAAATATAAAAGTAGCTAATCTGCTATAAAAGATCATTTATTGATATGTCCTCATTTCATATTACAAAATCCAACTAATATTAAAATTGAGCAAGATTTCCAATGGAACTCATGTCTAAAAGTTTAGTTTGTGAGTTATTTTTCTTTTTTGTCATTTTTTTTGATTTACAGTTGATTTACTTTACTTTTGATTTGACTTTTTTTAATGAAAAGAAGTAAACACAAGCTCAGACCAATAAACACAAACTTAATAAACAGAAATTAAAGTACATTCGTAATTGTGGCATTTGCTGAGGTTTGGACACCAGGCTAAGTCCGTATTTAACACCCTCTTGGACACATCATATCACATGTTGGATATCACAGCTTGCAAATGCTTTCTGTAGGTAGCTAAGAGTCCTTTGATTCTTGTTTTAGGAATTTGCCCACTCTTCTTTGCAGAATGCTTCTACTTTCCCAGCATAATTGGGCTGGACACAGCAAGATCTACTGATAGATTCCAGTGATTTAAGTTGGGTGAGTGTGAGGGTGAAGCTTCAGTAGTTAATTGTGGATTTTGAGGGGTGTTTGGGATCATTGTCCTGTTGTGGAAGCTGGCCTGTTTACAGCTTCAGTTTCTGGACTGAAACCTGATGATATTTATTCCTCCATCTATATCTATTTGTACAATGTTGTCTGTGCCACTGGTTGTCACAGAACTTCAAAGCACAATACGTCAACCCTCATGCTTAACAGTTGGCAAGGTGTTCTTTTCATCAAATGCTGCTCCTTTTTTCCTACTCCAAACATACCTATATGGTGATTGTGGCCAGGGAGTTTCCCAGTTTAATCACTCTACAGTGCTTGTTTCCAAAATGTATCTAGACGTTGTTTTGCCTACTTCAATTGTTGACTTATGTGATGGAGTCATGGATGACTCTTCCATGCACATCATGTTTGTTCAAGCAACACTGCGCAGTAGAATGCACCACCACTCCTGTGCCAGCTAAAACCTTTCTGCAGGTCCTTTGATGTCACTTGGGGGTTTTGCTTTGCCTTTCTGGCCAGCATACGAGCAGTTCTCTCTGAGAGTTCTCATAGTCTTTTAGATCTTAACCTGAGTTCCACAGTTCCCCAGCCATATCTGCTTCTCATTCGCTGTGCTTTAGATGGCTGCCGTAGTCCTCCTGCATCTCCTCCTTTGGACTAAACATCTAATCAAAACATCAGATTCAGATTCTAAACTGCCCTCTGGTGTTTACAGTTCAGACGTCTCCTGCTTCTGAAATATGAGGATGTATAATGTTAGGGAGCTAATTTATTCTCAAAAATGTTAATTTACTGTTACGTTTTTAGGCTTTCATTACAATTTGTAAGTTCTGACTTATTCCAACTCTATATTTCTTCAGACAAAATTAAACGATTATAATTTTATTTCAGCAATTTATAACACGTCTCACTTTCGATCAAATGCCACATTCATTTCTTATTTGAGTCACTGCAGTGTGCCATTGTGAAAATAGTGACCCTGCGATGTAACCACTTTGGCTTGAACAGTGATATACTGTTTGTGTGGTCATGAAGGACAGTGTTCCTGAGACAGGGTTTGCTGACCATGTGCTTTGAGGACAGTCTGAACAGGTTGGTTGGATTTTCTTCTCAACTTGATTCACTGCTGAGGGCAGCAAAGCAAATGGCATTCCTGAAAGACGGATTTAAACATATTCATACACATTGTGGCAGTATATTTATATATTTATACTGTTCCAGTAATCATGTTGAGCCTACCAGTTCTGCACTGCTTGCATTTTTTGTGCCTGAACTGTCTCTGTTGTTCCGAGAGGAACATCTGCAATATTCCTAAACTACCGTTTTCATCATGTTCTGTCTAAATTAGTGTCCTAGGCTTAAAAATTAGGCGGCACGGTTGCGTGGTGGGTAGCGCTGTCGCCTCACAACAAAGAGGTCCTCTCTGTGTGGAGTTTGCATGTTCTCCCCATGTCTGGGTGTCAGGACTGGAAATCTGTTTACTGATAGATGTAATTTAAATGTTTTTAGGCATAATTTGATTTGAACTTCATAATATTAATATATTGCAAAATAATATCTGCCCTCCATTTCAGAACTGCTAAGTGCAGTCCTATTGAAAAATCTGCTCCTCGTTGATCCCTGTATGGCTTTTGATGACCCCATCAGCTTGACCTTGGGAGCCCTTTCATAGGTTCCCATAATGTGCCATAACTGAGCCGGATAGAACCATGGGTAGATCTGGGAACTTCCTGGGAACCTTTGTATGCAGTTGGAGTTGGAAAAAGAGTCGACTATAAAATGACTGGATTTCTTAAGAAATTCTAGAGAAAACTAAATTGTTTGTCTGCTTCTTTTTTCGTAATAAACTACTATAAAGTCACTGATGACTTTTTAGACCTCACAGCTGTAAGAACGCCCCTTAAACTGGTGCAGGGCCTACAGAAGGAGCTCCAAATGCCACAGCTAATCCACAGTGAGTGCGTCTATCAGACTCATATGGCATCGCAAGAATGAGATTGGAGTGGATCTGCCGCTCATCATTCAGGAGAGCGACAAACTCCATCATGTTTAAATATTCGATACAAACAAGCTTATCTGCAGAGGCTTAATCAGCTTTGGTGAGCTTGAGCTGGGAAGTGCCAGCGGTCCATCTCTTCAATTTGCTAGCAGCCGCCTTCTCTGAAATGCCTTCCGCATTGTGCGAGCTCCATCAGTCTGTAAATCATCCGGATTATCTGGCTTTGTACTGTAAGATTTGAAATGGAAAAGAAAAATAATAGCTGCCATTGAGCATTGACTCAAGCGATGGGTGGCTGCTGCTTTACACTGTACAGTGACAGTCTTTATTTGCTGTGGACAAAAGAGGAGAATAATACAGCTAGTTTCTCAATCCTGTTGCCTCTTCGCTGCAATGTTGGAGTGTTTTCTGGACCCTCAACTCATCACCACCAGCCTTTTATGAAGTTAGAATGGATGCATTAGCAGGAAATGTGGGAAACAGTGGTCTACAGTTTGAGATTGCTCTAAGCTCCACTTACTGTATAGCTGCACTCTGTAGTTCTACAGTTACAGACTGTAGTCCATCTGTTTCTCTGATACTCTGTTACCCTGTTCTTCAGTGGTCAGGACCCCCATGGACCCTCACAGAGCAGGTACACTTTGGGTGGTGGATCATTCTCAGCCCTGCAGTAACACTGATGTGGTGGTGGGGTGTTAGTGTGTGTTGCGCTGGTCTAAGTGGATCAGACACAGCAGTGCTGGAGGTTATAAACACCTCAGTGTCACTGCTGGACTGAGAATAGTCCACCAACCAAACATACCCAGCTAACAGCGTCCTGTGACCACTGATGAAGGACTAGAGGATGACCAACACAGACTGTGCAGCAGCAGATGAGCTGTCGTCTCTGACTTTACATCTACAAGGTGGACTGACAAGGTAGGAGTGTCTAATAGAGTGGACAGTGAGTGGACACAGTGTTTAAAAACTCCAGCACTGCTGTGTCTGATCCACTCGTACCAGTACAACACATACTAACACACCACCACCACGTCAGTGTTGATCCACCACCCAAATAATAATGTGAGGGTCTATGGGGGTCCTGACCACTGAAGAACAGAGTAAAAGGGGGCGAACAAAATATCAGAGAAACAGATGGACTCCAGTCTGTAACTGTAGAACTACGAAGTGACCCTATATGATCAGTGGAGCTGTATTTACCACATTATAATGAAGATCCATCCCAAAAAACAGTCAAACAACCATTCGTTCCTGCCATGTGGAGCTTGGTATTCCTGTAAAAATGTTCCAGGCCCGTCTTTATGAGAGCTGAGTCTCCTCTGTGTGTCTGACTCACCATTTCCAAAATAGCGTAATTGGAGGATGTACACCCATTGGATGAAATGCAGTAAGAGGTGAAGAGCAGCACAGTGGATAATGTGCGGTAATTGGTGGATAGTCATTACAGTAATTGGTGGATGTACAGTAATTGGAGGAAGTGCAGTTTGAGGCCTTGTGGTAATCGGGACATGTTCAAAAAATGTTTGTTCAGTGATTAGAGCAAGCAAAGAAATGAGTTAATCACTCTGTCCACTGACAATAGGACGCAGGATTAGCCCATAGAAGTTGAGAGTTATCACCGTTGTTATGCTGCACTATTCAACTAGTGACCAATTATGCAATTATATATTTCATTATTCAGCTATGCAAATAATGATGTTTTCTTTCTACCATTTCCTCCCATTTCTGACTTGTTATTATTTTTCTTTTCTACTTACCAGCACAGATGTGGTGTAGACTGAAAGTTCAGGACATGCAGTAACTTTATTGGGCGCCCAGTCGTCTAACCACGGAGTGATGGACGACTAACACTGACCAATGACCTTCCATCCCTAGTGTTATTATTTCATGTGAGCTAAACTAGACTTTGTTAATGATTTATTAGTGGTTCAAAAGTTCCTCAGTAAAGAAAATGACTCTATGCTGAAACATGGACACCTTTGCACGATTATTCAGGGGCAGTCGTGGGCTGGAGGTCAGGGAACCAGCCTTGTGACCGGAAGGTTGGTCCAATCGCCAGAGCCGACAGCACATGACTGAGGTGTCCTTGAGCAAGACACCTAACCCCCAACTGCTCCCCGGGCGCTGCGGATTGGGCTGCCCACCGCTCTGGGCAAGTGTGCTCACTGCCCCCTAGTGTGTGTGTGCTCACTAGAGTGTTTGTGGTGTTTCACTTCACAGATGGGTTAAATGCGGAGGTGAAATTTCCCCGTTTGTGGGACTAATAAGGGTCTCTTAATCTTAATTCCTTGTGTGTGTGTTACTCAGTGGTCTGATTGACCCACTGCATTATTGTTTTAAATCAATACAGTCAAAACAGTTTGTGTAAAAATACCAGATGTTTAAAATATCACAAGCGTCCAGTGTAGGGTTCTCCTTTAGCAGCTGTAGCCAGTCAGCAGCCTGTCCATGTTATCCACCTAACACACACACACGCTCATACACACACATACACACTCACACACACACACACACACACACACACACACACACACACACACACACACACACACACACCCTAACAGCAGGCCATGTAGGAGGAGAACAGAGTGAAGGACACAGCACCTCCACACTTTCCCTCCCCACGGGTTCAGCCCAACACCACATGTGTAATATAGATGTGTGTGGGGTGAACAGAGTGAAGACACTGAAAATGGGTTATTTTATATGGTCTTCACAGAAAATGAGCAAAGACCAAGAATCTGAGGATAAAATGATAATAAATCACGTCATTTGTTCTTTTGGTAAACAATGAAAGTGGGTCCCACAGACCTGAACACCCACCTTAATAAAGGGTTAAAGTGTTCTTTTCATCATTAAATTGAAACTTGAAAATGGTTACAGGGCCAAAAAGGGTTTTGTTATTGTTACCATATAACAACAAAAGAAGAACATTTTATTTGGTGCTATATAGAACCATAAAGCAATATATAATACATCCCATGAAGAACCATTTAAAAATCGCTTTCAGTTTGCAAAGAGTTCTTTGAGTGTTCATGGTTCTGTATAGGACCATTGTCTTTACTAAAGAACCCTTAATTAACCATTTTTTTTTAAGAAAAACTCTTTTTGGTGCAATATAGAACCATTTTTAAAAAGGTTCTATGTAGATCCATATACAACACATTCTCCATCAGTCTGCAGTACAAATTCACAGTGCAAAGCAACATTTAAGCATGAAATGGTTCTGCATAGAACTCATGGTACTAGATAGATCCATTGCCTTTTCTAAAGAACCCTTAAAGAAACATCTTTTTTACAAGGGTAGAAGAACCCTTTTGGTGCGAAACAGAACCATTTTCGAAAAAGGTTCTATGTAGAGCCACATATAACATATTCTCCATCAACTCAAAGAACCATTTCACAATGAAAAGAGCCCTTTAAGCATGCAAATGGTTCTTTAAGTGTTCATGGTTCTAAATAGAACCACTGCATTTACTAAGGAACCCTCAAAGTACCATTTGAGCCCTTTAAGCATGGACATTGTTCTTTGAGTGTTCATGGTTCTGTATAGAACCATTATCTTTATCAAAGAACCCTTGAAGCACCATTCTATTAAGAGTTTAGAAGAACCCATTTTGTTGCTAAAAAAGAACCATTTTCAAAAGGTTCGAGGTAGAACCATATATAACAGGTTCTTCATCGATCTGAAGAACCATTTCACCATTCAAGGGAACCATTTAAGCATGAAATTGTTCTATATAGAACTCAAGGTTCTAAATAGAACCATTGCCTTTACTAAAGAACCCTCAAAGAACCATTTGAGCCATTTAAGCATTCAAATGGTTCTTTGAATGTGCATGGTTCTGTATAGGACCATTGTCTTTACTAAAGAACCCTTAATTAACCATCTTTTTGAGTGTAAAGAAAAACTTTTTGGTGCGATATAGAACCATTTTCAAAACAGTATGTAGAACCATATCTAACACATTCTCCATCAGTCTGAAGAGCAAGTTCACCATGCAGAGAATCATTTATGCATGAAATGGTTCTGTATAGATCTCAAAGTTTGAAAAAGATCCATTGCCTTTCCTAAAGAACCCTTGAAGAACCATCTTCTTTGAGCGTGTAGCTGCTGCTCAGCTCTCCAGCCACTTGGCTTGGTTTATTCCCTCTGAATGGAGCCCTGAAATGAATGTCTTGTTGTTGGTCTGGATCTGAATGGGTTGTACAGAGAAACTCAGAGGTTAAAATAAGATGTTTTTCCAAAAATGAACATGGAAATGAATCCCAAAGAAGTGACTAATCATCTGCGGTGGATTATTTTTTTGACTAACCACCTCAACACTAGGCTTCTCAGAGCTGCATAGTTGTTAAGGATGAAATTTATATTCCATTCATTCCACTGGAAGTTCTCAGGCTGGTATTGATTTTGCGAGCGACCTAAAAAGTGGACGTGGGGGGCAGTTTGAATGGGTGTTCTGCTCCGTGGGTCAGTAATTGGCTGCATTTTGGAGAGGCTGACTAGAACTGTATGCTGTCGCTTATTACAGTCTAATATAAAAGCAACACGGATCTTGCTGGTTTGAAGGAGCCCATCGCAGGTTAACAGCTTCTTTCCGGAGCTGGCTGACCACAGAAGTGGCTCGCAGATGGAGAGATATGAACTCCTTCGTCGGCTGGAAGATGAAGAGCAGAGGAGGGAAAGGAGGGTAATGATGCTTCGACTTGCGAAATCATATTTTTTTTTTTTTCTGAGGTGGTCCTATCTCTGGGAGGAAAAATGGGCCCACTCAGAGGAAACGGTTTGGTGGAGAACGAGTGCGACAGGGGTGCTATCAGATCAGCCGTGGATTAGAGAGAGAGAGAGAGGGAGAGAGAAAGACTGAGAGAGACCGAGCCAGAGTGTGTTTTCTGAAATGGGATTTCATGAACCTGAAGGATTACAGGAGTGAGTAATGTCAGCAGTACCTTCAACTGTACCCCCAATCTCAGCAAGCACATAATGTTCCACTTTAGCTCGCTCACCTGCTGCATTTTAATGGATGACGTTCGTTTCTGTTTCCAGGAAAAGCGCCTCCACTGAAGTCCCAGGCAAGTTAGACTGGGAAAACGAAGGAAAAAGAAACATAACAAAGCAGTTTCATCTCAGAAACACAGAAAAGCAGGCCCGTGGCCTTCTGCACTCTTAAAATACAGGTTCTTTAATGATTCTTGGCTTGTACATACAATTCTAGGAAAACCCAGAGCCCATCTGGCTCCCAAAATAATCAGTGCCTCACAGTGTCCCAGATGGGGGTACAAATTTTGGCCAGAACTTTTGAGCGATAACTGACCATCAATAGTTGGCAAATGATCAAAAACCGACAAGCCCGAAATCAAGGACACAACTCAACAAACTTTAAAAAAGGATAGTTCAGGTTCTGAAATATGATTGGCTACAACAACACATTCCAACAAATGCAAGGTAAAACTCTAAAACACGAAGAAGAAGAAGATATATTAAAAGGATCCTGAAATGCTGCCGCCTTCTCTGGGCCCAAGCTCATTTAAAATGAACTAAGGGGAAGTTGAAAAGTGTCCTGTGGTCCGACAAATCAAAATTTAAATTTTTTTTTTGGGAAATCATGGACACTGTGTCCTCCGGTTTAAAGACCACTCAGCTTGTTATCAGCACGCAGTTCAAAAGTCAGTATTCATAATGGTATAGGGGTGCATTAGTGCACATGGTTACTGACCTAATGGTTACCTAAAAATACTACTGACTTTATCATCAAGTGGAAAGAACATCCCTTGACCACTGACCGGCCACATGCAGGAGCTCCTTGAAAGAGTTAAGTCAGAATAGTAGGAAAAAATCCAAGGCCCAATCAAACTCTTCAGTGGCTCAGCAGTCTTAGATCCTCAGTGATGCTTCATGGACATCCTATCCATGACCAGGGGTCCAAGAGAGCACAGCTGACCTTGATTTCTCAGAGTAGGTAGGATGACACCCACCCAAGGTAAAATATCACTCCAGTAAAAGTAGAAGTTCCTCCCTTTAGACCTCCACTTGAGTAAAAGTACTAAAGTATTTACCTTCAAATGTACTTAAGTATAAAGTAAAAGTACTAAAAGAGTAATTCTGGCTCTGATGTCCTGTTATCATTTTTATAACCAGACTGGCTTCATGAACTCATTTCAGGTGAAAGTCCTCCAGCGTCTCTCTTGGTAAACCAGTCTTTTAATAGAACGTCATTAATTAGCGACGCTGACGTCTATTAAAATGATCAGAAGCACAAAACACTGAAGGTAAACAGTTTCCATCAGGGAGAACCGAGTGGCTCTGAAATCACTTTTTACACACAAGCAAAGTTTCAGTTTCAGATTTATTTACAACTTAGTTCCAAGTTTAAGTTGAATAAAAACTGGCTTTAAACTCAGGATCACAGATGAGCTCCTTTACTATGTTGATCTGTAGGCGTCTGTTCATAAACATAAACCAGCCCAAACTCATTTAAACCAGCTCTAAACAAAGTGACCGCTGGGCCCTGATTGGTGCTCTGGCTTTGCGCTTCTTTCGTTTTGACATGTTACGTTTTTATACACACAGAAACCAAAAGGAACGACAGATTTCTCAAAATGTAGGAGGAAAAAGTCGGATATTAGACTCTGAAATGTAGTGGAGTGAAAGAAAAAGACGCCCAGAAATGGAGAAACTTCAGTACAGATACACCAAAAATACTAAAGTACAGAAACCAATTACATTTACTTTGTTACCGTCCACCACTGATAAAATGTGCTCTGTATGCAACATCAATCTGGATAGATCAGCTCCTAAACTGACCCACATGCGCAAAAGAACATGCTGCTTCATGCGGCTCATCCAGAGGTAAACAATCACAACTGCCAACGAACTCCAGTCGCTCCCGTTTTTGGTCGCTCACGCCGCCACCTTGCTGGTTTGTCTTTTTTTTCTCATAACACTCCTTTTGGAGTGAGTCTCTGAAAAACCTCAGTTTGGAGGGTCATGTACCCAAACATTTCGCTCTACCCCTCTATCTCAACTAAAATTGGGACACCCTACCCCTAGACGTGAATGCGCAAAACACAGGGCTAAGGGCTAAGTGGTAGGGCCGGGGGTGAAATGGGACTGGGCCTAAATGTTTCATTTTTCCCAGAGAGCCCCTTTAAAGTCGGAATATTTACCAAGTTACTTTCTTGCTAGTTTTGTGATTCTGATAAATCCAAAGACTCTTTATCTGAAGCCTAAAGCAGTTTCTCTTAATCCAGCCCATCATACACCACTAACGCTTCAACACTGCACACTTTAGATTCTACCTTACGTCATCTGTGGCCGCTAGCGTGGCTAACAATGAATAAATGTTTGTAAGGACCAATTAATATGATTCATAATAAAGCAAGGTTGCTTGTATCGTAGAACAGGTCTGCTTCCCCTTTTCAGGAATGCAAAGAGCAAGCAACACATTTCATCATAGCTTCCTGGAACACAGCCGCAGCGCAGTGTGACCGACAGGGAGCAGATGCAAAGCAGTTATTATTATTGTTATGATTTTGTTATTGCACTCCAACTGTACTCCTAGTAGGACAATTACACCACCGCTAGCTGCTGTCCAGTCCTGGAAAACAATCATTTTCTGCTTCTCATCCTCGTGTTCCACCGGTGGAGCTCCAAGCTGTGCATATTTGCAAGTAATAATCTGTAACCATAGTAACGCTGGCTTGTGTAAGGCAGTGATGTTTCAGTACATCAGTGATCGCAGTGATGTCACCGTCTATCTCTGTCATCAGTTCGGGAGTGGAGTGAGGAGCGTGATCGTCATAGATGTAAAGGGCCTTGGCTCTTCTAGAGGGACGTGAAGTGAGCTTCTTCAGAGAAGAGACAACCATAACGGTTCAGACCTGAAAGGGGCACTCCACTGTTTTTTAAGATGAAACCAAAATCATTCAGAGCGGTTTGGTGCAAAATGCTTAATTCTAGAGACACTTAGTAAGTCAGAATTGTTCATGATGGTGGTGATAGGAACCAGACGTCTGAAGAGCTAACAGCCTCTAAAAGATACATCACAGGAAGTTATTACATGAAAAGGTTATGAATGCTCGCCCTCATGCCTGGGACATCATTTTACAGTAGTTTTGAGACGTTTTGGCCTAAAACATATTTTAATCCATTTATTCGGTAACACTTTCTATGAGTGTCACCTTTGTAAGCATCTATAAACACATTCATAACATGTTATCAGGCATTCATAAGGCATCATAAACATGGCTATAAATATTTATAAAAATGCATTACATATTATAGCCATGCTTATTATGCATTGTGTTGGCATAATGCATTATAAGTACTGTTCATAACAGATTATAAGAGCTCATTAAGCTGTATGAGTCCACTCTAAGTAAAGTGGAGCGTACTGGACTAAAGCCTCCTCCAGGGTTCAGACTGAGGCTTCTAGTTGAAGTATTTACTGAAGGATTTACTGAAACATTAAAACACAGTAAAGCTCATTACAGGCTTCAAATCTCAGAGTTTAAACTAGAGCAACATCAGAGTTTCACCCAATGTGGGAAAG
Source organism: Pygocentrus nattereri (assembly GCF_015220715.1). Lineage (NCBI taxonomy): Eukaryota > Metazoa > Chordata > Actinopteri > Characiformes > Serrasalmidae > Pygocentrus > Pygocentrus nattereri. Next base: position 31,239,403 of record NC_051231.1, on the reverse strand, counting down.
TCAATGTTCACCACTGTAAATGTACACCACCGTTAGCCTGGCGCTGACTTAACACTGCATATCCAATAGAACGCCAGCAGAAATCAGCCTTACTGTACTGCAGTGTAGTGTAGAACCAGTGAGGGAACAATTACAGTGACAGCCCTTGACTATCTCACCTCTCCCTCTCCAGGCCTTCACTTCGCAGTAACTTCACACTCAGTGTGATGTCAGAGGGGGTTCAGGGGAGGGGCTGATGGGTAACTTGGTTTGCTGTGATGTAATGTAACCTTTAAAGTGAGACGCTGGGTAAGAAAAGCTCACTGTAGCAGTGATTCTAGGCTGGACAGCCTGTTTGGAGCATCTGAATATTCAGGACTGAAGCCCTGAAGATGCAGCACTGAGACATAAAACAGTGGAAATCTCAGGCCGTGAATAAACTTCATATAATATAAACCTGGCTATACAAAGTAATTCAGTGTAATTCATTTTTATGAATATGTGGAACCATATGAATGCATTATAACATGTTCTAAATGTGTTTATAGATGCTTACAAACATGACTTTCATAGAAAGTGTTACCATTTATTCTAATCTGTTCATGGTGGGGGATACATTAAGGGTGTTCTAAGGATTCACCACTACTTTACCATCATCAACAGTACATAGCACCTAAATAGGTTCTTTTATTGGGAGCAGTCGTGGGCTGGAGGTTAGGGAACCACCCCTGTGACCGGAAGGTTGCCGGTTCGATCCCCCTTGGCTGACAGTCCATGACTGAGGTGTCCTTGAGCAAGACACCTAACCCCCAATTGCTCCCCGGGCACTGTGGATAGGGCTGCCCACCGCTCCGGGCAAGTGTGCTCATTGCCCCCTAGTGTGTGTGTTCACTAGTGTGCATGTATGTGGGTGTTTCACTGCACGGATGGGTCAAATGCAGAGGTCTAATTTCACAGTGTGCCAACACAGTGACAGATGGTTATTAATTCTAAATTCACTCTTTGAGTGGAACCCTTGAAGAACCATTTTTTAACCCTTGTATGGTGTTCGGGTGAAGCGATTTGTAATGATTTCAGTCTCAGATTCTTGGCCTTTGCTCATTTTCTGTGAAGCACATATAAAATAACCCATTTTTAGGGCCTTCACTCACATTTATATTACACATGTGGTGTTGGGCAGAACCCACGGGAAGTAAAAGTGTAGAGGTGCTATGTCCTTCACTCTGTTCTCCTCATGGCCTGCTGTTAGTGGGTTTCTCTCTGTGTGTGTATGTGTTTGTATATGAGTGTGAGTGTGTGTGTGTTAGGTGGACAACCTGGACAGGCTGCTGACTGGCTACAGCTGCTAAAGGAGAACCCTACACTGGACACTTTGTAAACATCTGGTATTTTTACATCAATTGTTATGACTGTACTGATTTAAAACAATGCAGTGGGTCCACCACACCACTGAGTAACACACACTTCAACAACATACATGGGTTAAGAGTGTATTCTTAGGCTATGGAAGTGTGTAATAACCTTTGGGCCCACTGGTGCGCACTGGCCATTTAAGGGGTTAAAGAAATGAGAATAAACAGAGACACTGTAATTAAACAGAGTGGAGTTCAGTCCATTAAACCAGTGGCTTATATTAGATGTATGCCAAAGATTACTAGAAAATAATTTCCATAAACACAGTCCACCAATGACTGCCAGAAAGCGATCTAGTGGACTCGCAACTGTGTTTAATATACAGAATGCTGTAACTGAAGGAGCAGAGCAGCTATCTGTCACATGACCCCAAACCGGAGCTGTGATAAGTGAAGCAGAGAGCATGGCTGCTGGACTACCAGCTTCTGGATGCTTCCACACTGGCTCTGGGCAGTTAGCGCCT
>NC_051231.1:31220048-31232548 GCF_015220715.1 Pygocentrus nattereri | reverse complement strand
AAAGTAGCTGGAGCGTCTGGTTCTCCTCCTCGGCTCAGCTGGGAGAGCAACAGCGGGATTAGGCAGCGCATCTGCGCCGAGACTTACCGCCCGAACCCCCGCAGAGCCGAGCTGAGCACCCCGCCGTCCACGCGGAGCCCTGGAGGACTTTGGGGGACAGAAGAAGCTCCACAAACCGCTCAGCGACCACAGAAGTAAGTTTGTCCAACTGAGAGCTGCGTTAGTTCGGACGCAGAGCCTCCGAGTCCCCGGCGCTGACGGCTCTCCGGTGTCTGAGCGCTGGAGATGCACTTTGCAAACTTCTGCAAAACTAAACCGGGTCTAAAAGCAGCGTCTGTGAGTTTAGATCTGGAACCACACGCTTAAAAACAGGGTTCTTAAGTAAAAGCAGCGGTTCTATTTAGAACCACGAGTTCTAGGACTATTTGCATAATTAAATGGATCTTTGCATGCTGCATGATTCTTCAGATTCATGGAGAATGTGTTGTATGGTTGTGAATAGGAGCCTTTTTTTAGAAAGTGGTTCTAGATAGCACCAAAAAGGTTACATGTTTGACACAGTAGCAAAAGCTGGACCCTTTTTGGTGCTATGTAGAACAATTCTTACACTCTCCATCAATCTTAAGAACCGTTTTACCATGCGAAGGACCATTTAAGCATGCAGATTGTTCTAGATAGCACCAAAAGGGTTACATGTTTGACCTAGGAATAATTGTTTAACCCTTTTTGGTGCTAAAGAGAACCATTCTTACATTGTCCGTCAATCTAAAGAACCATTTAAGCATGCAGATGGTTCTAGATAGCACCAAAAAGGATGACATGTTTGATGCAGTAACAATAGCTGAACCCTTTTGGTGTTATGGAGAACCATTCGTACATTCTCCATCAATCTGAAGAGCCACTTCACTAAGCAAGGGACTTAAGGGATTTAATCATGCATTTGGTTCTAGATAGTACCACGAAGGGTTGTGTCTTTGTCAGAGTGAAAATAGCTGAGCCTCTTTTTGGGGCTCTGTAGAACCATTCTTACATTCTCCCTTAATTTGAAGAAGTATTTCACCATGCAAAGGAACATTTAAGCATACGTAGGGTTCTAGATGGCACCAAATAGGGTTACATGTTTGACTTACTAACAATAGCTGAACTCTTTTCAGTGCTCCAGAGAACCATTCTTACATTTCCCATCAGTATGAAGAACCATTTCACAGTGCAAAGGACCATTTAAGCATATGTATGGTTCTAGATAGCACCAAAAAGGTAATGCTGGACACACTGACAATAGCTAAACCCCTTTTGGTGCTAAGTAGAACTGTTCTAAAATTCTTCATCAATCTGTAGAACCAATTTACCAAGCAAAGAACCTTTTAAACATGCAGCAGGTTCTAGATAGCACCCAAAAAGGGTTACACATTTGACACAGTACCAATAGCTGAACACTTTTGGTGCTATGTAGAACCGTTCTTACATTCTCCATCACTCTGAAGCGCCACTTCACCAAGCAAAGAATAATTTAAGAATGCAGATGGTTCTAGATAGCACCAAAAGGTTTACATGTTTGACATAGTAATAATAGCTGAACCCTTTTTGGTGCTGTGTAGACCCGTTCTTACATTCTCCATCAATCTGAAGAACCACTTCACCAAGCAGAGAACCATATAAGGATGCAGATGATTCTGGAACTCATGATGTCAAACAGAACCACCACCTTTACTGAAGAACCGTCTTGTGTAGTGTTTGGAGCGTGGCTGGAGGAGCTCCCTAGCAGAAAATAAGTGTTTGTTTTCATTCCAGCCTTTAACCTCTGTTTTCCACCCCCGACGATAAAGGAACCCGTCCTCGTCTGCAGAGTGTGGTGCTGCTGAGAGATTTTGTGAATGGCGCTGGCGGTACCTGCTGCAGTCGTGCTTCAGGAAACTTATATAACCCATCAGAACAGAGCAGAACAGAGCAGAACAGAGCAGCAGCGTTTCAGCTCAGCTCCGTCAGTGTGAGGGGGTTAAAGATGCTGGAGTCGGGAGGTGGACTTGTTGAAGGCAGACGCGTTTGAACCTCCCCTCCGTCACGCGGTTCCATCAGCAGAGCGCGCAAAAGACCCGGCGGTGGCGTGAATCTCATTCACGCAGGCTTTGGAAAGTCGCTGAAGCTCGTGCTGCATGGCTGCGCTGCGCGTGTGCAGGTACTGCTGAGTGCTGTTGGGCTCAAGCGGAGCGTCAGTCGGGTCTCTTTGGTGCCACGGTGACCAACTCTGCGCTGGACAAAAGTCATGCGCTGAATTCATTGCTCAGAACTCTTAGAACCCTTGAAGAACCGTCTTTTTAAAGTGTGCATTGCAACTCAACACTCTACTGCAAAGGCGCTCTTTTAGCTGTGTCACAGAAGAGCCACTATTGGTTCACCCTAGAACCGTTTCTGGAAAGACATTTGTGAGTGTGATGAACCCTTTCAAGATTCGGAGAACCTATAATGTAGAAGTTTGTGCCAGCTCAAGGGTTCTTCCTGCCTTGACATTATGTGGAGGTTCTTTAAACGTTTTACACACTGACAGATCTCATTCACAGAAAGGGTTGACCCCTGAAAGGTTCTTTAAGGAACCGTGCATGCTTTTTCAAATGACAGGAACCTACCCACCGTTGAGGAACCCTCATTTTTGAGACTGTGTGTATATATTTATAGTTTCTTTCTGAAATATGAATATGTGTTTAATCGCTGATGGAAAAGTCTTGCACTGCGTTCCTTCACATTCATAATTAACTCGTCAGTCATTTCTATAGCGGCCCTGTACGAGTAAACAGTGGCGGTACTTTAGTACCGCCTTAAAAAGGAGTTATGGGTTCTTTACTGAAGGCAGTGGCTATACATAGAACTGCACGCTTTTAAAAGACGGTTCTTTTACGAACCGGGAGTCCAATATAGGCTTGAATCGTTTTTTCAGACTGATGGAGAACGTGCTGAATGTGGTTCTGTATAGCACTAAAAAGGGTTCCGCTACTGTTCCGCTACAATGTCAAGCTTATAACAATAGAAGAACCCTTTTTGGTGCTATACAGAACCATGAACCACACATTCTCCATCAGTCTGAAGAACCACTTCACCAAGAACCACTTCACTTCACTTAGTGTAAAGACAGTGGTTCTATATAGAACCATGAACACTCAGCGCCATTTGCATACTTTAAAGGTTCTTTGTATTGTTTAATGGTTCTCCAGATCGATGGAGAATGTATTGTATATGGTTCCGTATGGCACTAAAAAGGGTTCTGCTATTGTTATGATGTCGAGTTTGTAACAATAGAAGACCCCTTTTTAGTGCTATACGGAACCATGAACCACACATTCTCCATCAGTCTGAAGAACCACTTCTCCATGCAGAAACTCTTAAAAAGTGTAGTTTGTCAAGGGTTCTTTAGCAAAGACGGTGGTTCTACGTAGAACCGTAAACACTCAGAGCCATTTGCATACTTAAAAGGTTCTTTGCATTATTTACAGGTTCTTCAGATTGATGGCGAATGTGTTGAATATGGTTCTGTATGGCAGTAAAAAGGGTTCTGCTATTGTTATGATGTCGAGTTTGTAGTAATAGCAGCAATAGACAGGGTCATTTTCAGAAAGGTACTATGTGGAACGATATACATGTTCCATCAATCTGAAGAACCATTTCACCACGCCAAGAACCCATGGAGTGACACATTATACATTCCACTGAATGGAGCTTTTCTCAGTGTGTGCTCCGAGCTGAAGTGCTCCGGGTTGGCGCTGCGCTCCATGGCGCTCCCCCCGTCTGCGTCAGCGAGGCGTTAGACCTGCAGCGGCTCCGTCTTCACGCCGCACCAGCTAATGGAGCCTTTAATCAGACACTGACGGCACCGATCACACCAGGACGCTCTCAGTAGAACACAGGAGCTCCAGTGGAGCATCATCACCCATTACCACCTAATCTGGTGCAGGTTACACATCTGGAGGGACTGCAGATGTTAACGCAGGAACATTTGTATGTTTTATGAACACTGAGTGACTGACTGAGTGATTGAGTGATTGATTGATTGATTGATTGATTGATTATCTATGTCTATCTATCTAGATTTCCTGCAATAATTCATTTGTATTCATATGTACAGTACTGTGCAAAAGTCTTAGACACATTTTCAAAATCTATTTGTGTAGCTTGTGTTTATTGGCTGAGAAGTGTTAATATTGGAACAAACAAAATATATAGAATATTAATTAATAATGATTTTATATATATATATATATATATATATATATATATATATATATATATATATATATATATATATATATATATTTGTGTGTGTGTGTGTGTGTGTGTGTATAATAATAAATGGTGATTTTATGGATATTAGTGTGTTTGTTGTTCAAGGAAAAATATGGACCCAAGAAATTCTTGTTACTTTTTATTGTTTTTAAGTTTATGTGAATTATGAATACGACTTTATTCTAATGTATATGGTGATGAACTCACTGCTGAGGTCAACTGGTTAAAGATTTGCTTAGGTGCCTAAAACCTTCGCACAGTACTGTACATCACTGTTGTCTCTCCTTGTATCTCCAAAATTGAAACTTTACAGGAGAAGGAAAAAACCTACTTTATTTTAATGCAAGTCAATGGAACCAGACGTCTTTCCAAGTCATTTTGGACCATTTCTTTTAGTCCATCCGTAATGAAATTTAAACACAATGTAAAGGTGAAGAGGTATTTTCAAACTGTGTCAAAAACCAAAAAAGCAAAAAAATATATATATATAAAATTCTATAGATAGGTATCAGTAGATATAACTCCTTCCCTTTCACAGTATGGATAACAAGAACCCATTTCCGCAGATGAGAGGTGTGAGGGTAAAGAACCTTTTAAAGTTTAAAGGACCTCCATGTAATGTAACGATTGTATTTCAGTTAAGTGGTTTTACATCCAGACCTGTGAACTGCTCCTTTAATCAGGCTGTGGCTTATTAAGGTTAGGAGAGTTTCTTTTGTGTGGTCTTAGTTCTCGGACCGCGGGGGTCTGCGTTCTGTGTCTCTCGTCAGTGTTGAGCTCAGCTGTTGGAGAGAGAGTGGTCAGAGCAATGCTCGTTCTACCATTTTAAACTGCTTCTTTAGCCGTGCTGTTTATGGGTGGTGAGGCTTTGAGCGCTGGTGAGTGCTAGTGATCTAGAGTGTACGGCAGCCGAGCGGCGCGGTGCTTTAGTCTTTACTTTCACTCCTCTTACTTATTTCTTTTGGCCGCCCTGTTTATGTACATTGCATCTAAACTCTCCGAGATGGTCTGTATATGACGCCTTTTAACTTCCTAGCTGTCGGCCTCAGTTTAAAGGGCCCGTATCCTGGAAAAGCTCATTTTCTTCCCTTTAAACATACTGTTCACTCCTCGGTTCGAAGCCAAGGAATTCACTGCTTCTGTGATGTCACAAAAATGACATAAATCCACCTGTTCAGCCGTTTAGCTTCGCCCATTCACACTGGGGGTATAAGGAGTGTTTCAGAGTGGACTGTTTTTTTTCTCTTCAATGAAGCGCAATACAGGGCAGCCAATCAGAACAGACCTCATTTACATATACCAGTCTTAAAGTCACAGTAACAAACACAGCCTGTTTTATTCTAAGGGGTAACGAGAGGTCAGAAAACGGTCATGTAAAAATGAACAGCGGCTGTTTTTGGCACATAACCACACAGACAATGTAAGTGGACTTAACATGCAATGAAAATGCCACATATGGACACTTTAATGAAGGGTTAGCTCCGCCCTCTTGTGTACTTAGTTTACAGTGGCTTGTCGCTAATGTCGCTCAGCCAATCAGATTTCAGAAACAGAACTATGGGCTTTATAATTGGACATTCGATTGTCACGTTCTTAAATTTAGGCTTTTAGGTTCACTTGTATTTGCAGACGAATTTTTGCCAAAACATTGGCCAATAATGTAAACGACGGTATTCAGAAGTCATTTCAGAGCAGTTCTGTTGTCCCACTCTTCATGAAATGTTCACACAACGTCAAGAGCGGCTGATATTTTCATATAGTAAGACAACAAGATGTATGTCACAGCAGCTGCATTGCAGGTCATCATAATGCGTGACAAAACTAGAAGCTGCTGATTTTACAGTAGAAGTGTGATGGCAAACACAAAAGCTCAACAACTGGAACGACTGCATGTCCTAAATTCTACATGATGAAAGCGACGAGGCTTTGTCTGAAGATACGGCTGCGTTTGCAGCCATGCATGATTCATTCTCCCATGTCTGAGCACCTTGAAGGCACATAGCCTCCTAGAGTGCATGCAGATATTAGGTCAGCTGTAACGTTAGATGTGACAGAAGGGGTCCTATACTGGGACCCAGGTGGCCTTAGGAGCTGCCAGTGGGAAAAGTATGACCTCATATCACATGGGTTGGCCGAGTGTACATATATAGCTCAAAGGATACGATGCATACATTTGCAAGCTGAATATTGCGAATGGAGTTTTTATATTGCATGGCACTGCTGTCGTATGTAAGGTTGGTAACGCTTTCTGTGAATGTTTGTAAGCTTCTATAAATACATTCATAACATGTTATAATGCAGTCATAAGACATTATAAACACGGTTATAAATATTTATAAAAATATTTTTTTTATTCATTATGAATTGTTATCCTCAGTTTTAACCTGAATGTGACTGGAGTCGCCGTCACTGGTGTTACACCATATTCAACTCCAGTGACTGTAACGTAGGCCTGGAATTAAGCTCTCCTTTCTCCATCCATGGTAATAGGAGATCTTAATGGACGTATTAAAATGATTTCGTTTTGGGATGAAAGAAATCGATTTTTAAAAAATGTATCCACCTGAATTCCCACTCCAAGTGGAGAAAGACCCACCTGCAAAATCTCTTGCATTCATTCAAGTTAAGCATATTTATGTTTCCTTCTATAAAGCCACCAGTTTGAGAGACACAGGCTTTGTTACAGTAGCGTGTCATTTATCTTGCTGTAGATGGACTCATCTGTCAGTCAGTGTTCCTGCAGTCTGGGCAGTATGTCAAATTTGCTTTTCCCTCCCAGGGGTGTTGCCCCAGCCTTGGTAAGCGATAACGTGTAGAAACTGCTTCATGCGTGTTCGCGTGTGTTAGAATCTGGGCCAGATCCAGACTGGAAAGCGTGTGGATCATGTGTCAGTATGTGGAAATCATCTGATCCCACTATGCGACCCTGAATCTGCTCGCTCTGTCTGAATGCTGCCTTTCTGTCGTATAGATCGGCTTCATTTGTACAAACTCGAGCTGTGTTGATGCTACGATTAATCGCTGAGTCGTGATTTTTATTTATTTTATTTTTTTATGTATTTTTTTGTATGATTATGAATGCTCATACACATTGTTAAAGATGATTTTTCAAAGTGTAAAGTAAGATGTAAACACATGTTCACAGTGGTAGTGATAGGAACCAGACGTCCACCTCTAAAAGCTCCCTCACAGAACGTCACTGCATGAAATGGTTAATAGACTGAACGCTGATGCCTGAGATGTTTTTATGCTATTTACGTGATAAACTTTTGGTGTTAAGACATTTTTCAGGGGAATACAGTAACAGTGCGCGTAGAACATTGCTCCACCAATCAGATCGCGCCGTCTGAAATAATTATTGTAAAATTAAGCAATAAGCCACGAGAGGCCTTGTCTCACTGAGATGTTCATCACAGGAAAGTGGTGTCGTTAGGCATTTTTATAAAACAGCACGTGACATAAAATATGATGAAATACACATTTTCTCACTCAATAAATTGTTATTATTAACAATAATCAACACAAACATGTAGTCCACCGAGAAATGTAGTAATGTAGAGAAATGTAGAGTATGGCATTGTTGCCAAGCAACCATGAGTTGCTGAATGAGGAGAAGAATGTTCACCCATCAAGTTTATTGTGGTCACTTGATGAACTTTTTAACTGTTTGTTGTGCAACATAGCAAAGTCAATGTTTAATGCAAAGGTTTTCGCTTCATAAGTAATCACCAAGTAATAACCACCATAACGACAATGCTAATTTCCATTAGTGCCTCAACGTGTTAGGGAACCGGCCTTGTGACCGGAGGGTCGCAGGTACTTTACTTCGAAAGCAGCTCAACCAATCAGATTTCTGATTAATCACCAAACAAAACCTGCCATGACAACTCATGACATGACATGTTTATGGCATTACTATGTCAGTTAGTGAGTTTACAGCACTCGATAATCAGATCATGATCAGATTTCTGCAGTTATCTGATTATTCAAGTAGTCACACACTCTGATTTCTTAGATTGGAGTAAGTAATCTGATAAAGAAAGCTGGATTTTAGCTCAGTAATCAGATTTCTCGCTGCATGTGAACTCTTACTCTGATTTCTTTCGTCTTTATCAGTCTGAGCATGTGCGAAAAACAGACTGTCGTACCGGAAATAAGCGAGTAGCGCCGCCGCGAGACGCAGCAAAACACTTTTGGAGTGATTCTGAAACCAAGTACGTGCTTCTCAAAATGAAGGATTTAAATATTCTTCATCTTCTAGATGATGCAAGTTCATATTTTCAGGTAAAGTGGCTCGAAAAAAAAAAAGCCACTGCATGAAGTTTGAGTTTTATGTTACGTTTATATCACGTCTCCTTCTGTGAGTTTATTGGCTGGTTGTAAAGCAGAAATCTGGTTGCTGTCTGACTCACGTAGAGCCAGAGTTTCACATGATCTGATTACTCAAGTTCATGTAAACATGTTGATCGGATTTACTGACAAAATCTGATTTTCTGCAGTTATCGGATTATCAAGTGCATGTAAACACACTCAGTGTCCCATAAAGTATTGTAGATTTGTTGAAAGGCCTTCCTTGGTTTGTTGTTGTTAAGTCTCTTTTTATTTTTTTGGCCTTTTTTACTCAATTAACCCTCCGAAAAATCAGTAGATCACTTGATTACTAATGTAATCGATGGCGACAGTCCTGCTCATGGTGTATTGACACGTGTATGATTGTGAGCTAGTTGGTACCTTAACATAAACGCCCATTCATTAGTTTGCCTGAAGTGGTCACTCTGATGTTTCATTTCGGGACAGTGGTGCATTTCATCCTTACACTTTCACCCTTCAGTAGCTGTTTCAGGCGAGTGGAGCTCTCCCAGTCAGCGGCCTTTAGTAATGATAGACTGTCAGCCTCCATCAGTCTGGCAAACTTCATCGTGTGGCCGCCCTCTGAGCAGCAAGGGCGTCCACGCCGGCTCTCTCGGGATGATGAATTGTGTGTTTTTGCCACTCGATATAAAGGCTGAAAGACAAAGAGTGTCCAGCGTCGCTCTGGCACGCAGCCTCAGACGCCTCTTTTGCCCGATTGAAGTTTCAATGATGAGGGCAGCCATGCATGCTGAGAGGGAGTCGCACAGGTGAAGTAAAATCTGGGGAACGTGCCATGGAACTCTTTCGACTGGGGGATTTAGACGAGTCTGGATGATTAAGGACGTGCTGTTTTACTAAAGATCCAAGCTTCCTGGATTAAGCAGCCTTCCGAAGAACCCCAGCGTGAGGCTTTCATTGACCAGTTTGCTGTCAGTGGATTTGTAGGCCCATCATTGGCCCTCAGGTTTGGACCTGTTTGTCTAAAATCGCTTGAGATGAAGACTTTGGGATCTGTAAGTCTGGAACCTCAAAGATATTTGGTTCCGTGCTTGATATTCCACTCAGCAGAACACTACAGAACACTGACAGACTGCATGTTTTATTAAAGAAAGCATTGTTTGTTCTGTTGGGGCGGCACGGTGGCGCGGTGGGCTGTGCTGTTGCCTTACAGCGAGGAGGGCATGGGTTCGATTCCCTGGCCGGGTGACCAGGGTCCTCTCTGTGTGGAGTTTGCATGTTCTCCCCGTGTCTGCATGGGTTCCCTCCATGTTCTCCGGTTTCCTCCCACAGTCCAAAGCCATGCAGTCAGGCCAATTGGACGTGCTAAATTGCCCCTGGTGTGTGAATGACTGTCTGTCTGCCCTGCGATGGACCGGCGACCTGTCCGGGGTGTATCCTGCCTTATGACCGCTGGGATAGGCTCCAGTTCCCTGCAACTAATGAAGTCTGTTGTTCTTTATAAAACAATTAGTTTTATATAAAATTATTTGTAAATTGTTCAAGTATTCAGTGGCTATTTTTAGCTGTTGTGGTTTTGGCATGTTTTGGATAAACAATGGCCAGTTGGGCTCATGGGTTGAAATAAAAACACAGCTGGCTCACAGATTTGTTGAGATTTTTTAATATGGCCCTTTTAGTGGTTGAGTTTGACACCCCTGGCCTAGACACGGTGTAATCGCTGAACAGCTATTCACTTTCTATGTGTGTTTTCAGGCCAAGTACATGAAACTAATGACGGCACCCAGCCAAACGCATTGCATCCACACATTACCCTGCTGTTTAAACTGAACGTGTGTTCTTCATGGTTTTAACCCACAGGGCCTGATGAAGTAAACCTTCCGTGCTAGATTCAGGTTAAAATCTGACACATTCCAGACAAATCAGATCGTCTGTAAATGGGATCTACTGTTATTCCAGCAGCCATATCGAAGTGCTGATACCGGTTCTCTTGAAATGAAGAGGCGATGTAATGCGATATGGCAGATACAGTAGAAGGTAGATTGGCAGTACAAGGCCAGGCTTGGCTGTGGTTATAGCACTTTTCAGCAGCTTGCATTTGCATTGCATTATGAATTTCATGAAGCTCAGTGCTAACGTTCCTGACAATGTCTGGAGGGTTACGGGGTGATCCGTTTGGATAAAATGATGGGATCTCATGGGAAACTGTTTTTGTACATTGTACAATAGCATTTGCCATTCAGCTGAGTTGAAGTGGGCCATGTGCTCAATATGATTTCCTCGGAAAACGCATCCCACTAGCAGAGACGGAGTTCATGCTCAGGAGTCTATCTCGGCCTGCCTCCGAGAGCTGCCAGCATCCCTGCCATCAGCCCCCCTGGTTGTCATTTGCCATCGCTCGAGCCGTTTATTTGGAGGAGTTCAGTCAATAGGTGAGCGACTAGCAGCCCTCTATGTTCACGTCCTTTGATGTTCCTCAAGAGATAACAACTGAGGTTAATCATTTTCCCCACTCTTTAGCCTCTCTCTCAGGGCACGTATCGATTTGGCAGCACAATAAAAAAGGAAACGGGAAAGTGGGCGTGGGGGTGTGGGGGGGAGGGGGTGGGGTGGGAGAAAACACCCACCGAGCTGAAAATGTCATGCCATCAGTAAACGTGGTGGAAGCAGCAGCTTTTTGTCTGGCAGAGTGATCTTGTTTGCGCTGGCATCATGGGGTTATCACTGCAAATGATGGAGGAGCTTTTTGGGGTTTTTTCTGTTGTTTTTTTTGGCTCCATTTGCTAAAAGCAGCTGCTCTCAGGCGGCACCTGGATTTGTTAAGCTGGTCTGGGGTTAACCTGGCCTGAACCTGTGTATTCATGCTGTGTGGCTCTGGATTTCTGTATTCTGTGCTATAAGTAAATTACTGTCCACTGGTTTTGTTGGTGTAGTAATTTATTGAACCACATTAACTGTAAATAACAGTAAATTGGCAACTTTTTACTTCTGTAATTACTTCTGATTACATTCTGTAATCATCTGCACTAAAAATTACTGAGATACACTGTAGCTTCATTCTGCTGTACACTTACAGTAATAAACTGTTAGGAAGTAATTAACATCTATAAAAACAACGCAATGGTGGGTTTACATATAAAAACAGACTTTAAAATTTTACGAGGTGTTTAAATGTTTATCTACCATATTTTGTGCTGTAGATGCACAGAATATCCTAAATGTGCTTTTGTAACAGAAAGTTTAACTTTGCTTAGATTTGCATAAACATTACCACAAACATACACTTGCCAAAAGTATTCGGTCGTCTGCCTTCTTTCACATATGAACTGGAGTGACCTCCCATTCTTAATCCATAGGGTTTAATATGATGTCTGCCCACCCTTTGCAGCTATAACAGCTTCAACTCTTCTGGGAAACTTTCCACAAGGGTTAGGAGTGTTTATGGGAATTGTTGACCGTTCTTCCAGAAGTGTATTTGTGAGGTCAGACACTGATGTTGGACGAGAAGGCCTGGCTCACAGTCTCCGCTCTAATTCATCCCAAAGGTGTTCTATCAGGTTGAGGTCAGGACTCTGTGCAGGCCAGTCAAGTTCTTCCACACCAAACTGGCTCATCCGTGTCTTTATGGACCTGCTTTGTGCACTGGTGCGCAGTCATGTTGGAACAGGAAGGGGCCGTCCCCAAACTGTTCCCACAAAGTTGGGAGCGTGAAATTGCCTAAAATCTCTTGGTGCTGAAGCTTTAAGAGTTCCCTTCACTGGAACTAAGGGGCCGAGCCCAACTCCTGAAAAACAACCCCACACCATGATCCCCCCTCCACCAAACTTTACACTCAGCACAATGCAGTCAGACAAGTACCGTCTCCTGGCAACCGGCAAACCCAGACTCGTCCATCGGATTTCCAGATGGAGAAGCGT
>NC_051231.1:31185048-31215048 GCF_015220715.1 Pygocentrus nattereri | reverse complement strand
AGAGAGAGTGAAGGAATGAGAGAGAGTGAATGAGTGACTGAGAGCGAGAGAGTGAATGAGTGACAGAGAGAGTGAATGAGTGAGTGAGAGTGAATGAGTGACTGAGAGCGAGAGAGTGAATGAGTGACAGAGAGAGTGAATGAGTGACTGAGAGAGTGAATGAGTGAGTGAGAGAGAGTGAATGAATGAGAGAGAGTGAATGAGTGACAGAGAGTGAGAGTGAAGGACTGAAAGAGAGAGTGAATGAGTGACAGAGAGAGAGTGAATGAGTGACTGAGAGAGTGAATGAGTGAGTGAGAGAGAGTGAATGAATGAGAGAGAGTGAATGAGTGACAGAGAGTGAGAGTGAAGGACTGAAAGAGAGAGTGAATGAGTGACAGAGAGAGTGAAGGAGTGAAAGAGAGAGTGAAGGAATGAGAGAGAGTGAATGAGTGACTGAGAGCGAGAGAGTGAATGAGTGACAGAGAGAGTGAATGAGTGAGTGAGAGTGAATGAGTGACTGAGAGCGAGAGAGTGAATGAGTGACAGAGAGAGTGAATGAGTGACTGAGAGAGTGAATGAGTGAGTGAGAGAGAGTGAATGAATGAGAGAGAGTGAATGAGTGACAGAGAGTGAGAGTGAAGGACTGAAAGAGAGAGTGAATGAGTGACAGAGAGAGAGTGAATGAGTGACTGAGAGAGTGA
Source organism: Pygocentrus nattereri (assembly GCF_015220715.1). Taxonomy (NCBI): domain Eukaryota; kingdom Metazoa; phylum Chordata; class Actinopteri; order Characiformes; family Serrasalmidae; genus Pygocentrus; species Pygocentrus nattereri. The sequence continues at coordinate 31,214,365 of NC_051231.1, read as the reverse complement.
ATGAGTGAGTGAGAGAGAGTGAATGAATGAGAGAGAGTGAATGAGTGACAGAGAGTGAGAGTGAAGGACTGAAAGAGAGAGTGAATGAGTGACAGAGAGAGTGAAGGAGTGACAGAGAGTGAAGGAGTGAGAGAGAGTGAATGAGTGACTGAGAGCGAGAGAGTGAATGAGTGACAGAGAGAGTGAATGAGTGAGAGAGAGTGAATGAGTGACTGAGAGAGTGAATGAGTGAGTGAGAGAGAGTGAATGAATGAGAGAGAGTGAATGAGTGACAGAGAGTGAGAGTGAAGGACTGAAAGAGAGAGTGAATGATTGACAGAGAGAGAGTGAATGAGTGACTGAGAGCGAGAGAGTGAATGAGTGACAGAGAGAGTGAATGAGTGAGAGAGAGTGAATGAGTGACTGAGAGAGTGAATGAGTGAGTGAGAGAGAGTGAATGAATGAGAGAGAGTGAATGAGTGACAGAGAGTGAGAGTGAAGGACTGAAAGAGAGAGTGAATGAGTGACAGAGAGAGAGTGAATGAGTGACAGAGTGAAGGAGTGACAGAGAGTGAAGGAGTGAGAGAGTGAATGAGTGACTGAGAGCGAGAGAGTGAATGAGTGACAGAGAGAGTGAATGAGTGACTGAGAGCGAGAGAGTGAATGAGTGACAGAGAGTGAATGAGTGAGAGAGAGTGAATGAGTGACTGAGAGCGAGAGAGTGAATGAGTGACACAGAGAGTGAATGAGTGACTGAGAGAGTGAATGAGTGAGTGAGAGAGAGTGAATGAATGAGAGAGAGTGAATGAGTGACAGAGAGTGAGAGTGAAAGACTGAAAGAGAGAGTGAATGAGTGACAGAGAGAGAGTGAATGAGTGACTGAGAGCGAGAGAGTGAATGAGTGACAGAGAGAGTGAATGAGTGACTGAGAGCGAGAGAGTGAATGAGTGACAGAGTGAATGAGTGAGAGAGAGTGAATGAGTGACTGAGAGCGAGAGAGTGAATGAGTGACACAGAGAGTGAATGAGTGAGTGAGAGAGAGTGAATGAATGAGAGAGAGTGAATGAGTGACAGAGAGTGAGAGTGAAGGACTGAAAGAGAGAGTGAATGAGTGACAGAGAGAGAGTGAATGAGTGACTGAGAGAGTGAATGAGTGAGAGAGTGAATGAGTGACTGAGAGCGAGAGTGAATGAGTGACAGAGAGAGTGAATGAGTGAGAGAGTGAATGAGTGACTGAGAGCGAGAGAGTGAATGAGTGACAGAGAGAGTGAATGAGTGACTGAGAGCGAGAGAGTGAATGAGTGACAGAGAGTGAATGAGTGAGAGAGAGTGAATGAGTGACTGAGAGCGAGAGAGTGAATGAGTGACACAGAGAGTGAATGAGTGACTGAGAGAGTGAATGAGTGAGTGAGAGAGAGTGAAGGAGTGAGAGAGAGTGAATGAGTGACTGAGAGCGAGAAAGTGAATGAGTGACAGAGAGAGTGAATGAGTGAGAGAGAGTGAATGAGTGACTGAGAGAGTGAATGAGTGAGTGAGAGAGAGTGAATGAATGAGAGAGAGTGAATGAGTGACAGAGAGTGAGAGTGAAGGACTGAAAGAGAGAGTGAATGATTGACAGAGAGAGAGTGAATGAGTGACTGAGAGCGAGAGAGTGAATGAGTGACAGAGAGAGTGAATGAGTGAGAGAGAGTGAATGAGTGACTGAGAGAGTGAATGAGTGAGTGAGAGAGAGTGAATGAATGAGAGAGAGTGAATGAGTGACAGAGAGTGAGAGTGAAGGACTGAAAGAGAGAGTGAATGAGTGACAGAGAGAGAGTGAATGAGTGACAGAGTGAAGGAGTGACAGAGAGTGAAGGAGTGAGAGAGTGAATGAGTGACTGAGAGCGAGAGAGTGAATGAGTGACAGAGAGAGTGAATGAGTGACTGAGAGCGAGAGAGTGAATGAGTGACAGAGAGTGAATGAGTGAGAGAGAGTGAATGAGTGACTGAGAGCGAGAGAGTGAATGAGTGACACAGAGAGTGAATGAGTGACTGAGAGAGTGAATGAGTGAGTGAGAGAGAGTGAATGAATGAGAGAGAGTGAATGAGTGACAGAGAGTGAGAGTGAAAGACTGAAAGAGAGAGTGAATGAGTGACAGAGAGAGAGTGAATGAGTGACTGAGAGCGAGAGAGTGAATGAGTGACAGAGAGAGTGAATGAGTGACTGAGAGCGAGAGAGTGAATGAGTGACAGAGTGAATGAGTGAGAGAGAGTGAATGAGTGACTGAGAGCGAGAGAGTGAATGAGTGACACAGAGAGTGAATGAGTGAGTGAGAGAGAGTGAATGAATGAGAGAGAGTGAATGAGTGACAGAGAGTGAGAGTGAAGGACTGAAAGAGAGAGTGAATGAGTGACAGAGAGAGAGTGAATGAGTGACTGAGAGAGTGAATGAGTGAGAGAGTGAATGAGTGACTGAGAGCGAGAGTGAATGAGTGACAGAGAGAGTGAATGAGTGAGAGAGTGAATGAGTGACTGAGAGCGAGAGAGTGAATGAGTGACAGAGAGAGTGAATGAGTGACTGAGAGCGAGAGAGTGAATGAGTGACAGAGAGTGAATGAGTGAGAGAGAGTGAATGAGTGACTGAGAGCGAGAGAGTGAATGAGTGACACAGAGAGTGAATGAGTGACTGAGAGAGTGAATGAGTGAGTGAGAGAGAGTGAATGAATGAGAGAGAGTGAATGAGTGACAGAGAGTGAGAGTGAAGGACTGAAAGAGAGAGTGAATGAGTGACAGAGAGAGAGTGAATGAGTGACTGAGAGCGAGAGAGTGAATGAATGACAGAGAGAGAGTGAATGAATGACAGAGAGAGTGAATGAGTGAGAGAGAGTGAATGAGTGACTGAGAGCGAGAGAGTGAATGAGTGACAGAGAGAGTGAATGAGTGAGAGAGAGTGAATGAGTGACTGAGAGCGAGAGAGTGAATGAGTGACAGAGAGAGTGAATGAGTGAGAGAGAGTGAATGAGTGACTGAGAGAGTGAATGAGTGAGTGAGAGAGAGTGAATGAATGAGAGAGAGTGAATGAGTGACAGAGAGTGAGAGTGAAGGACTGAAAGAGAGAGAAAGAGTGAATGAGTGACAGAGAGAGTGAAGGAGTGACAGAGAGAGTGAAGGAGTGAGAGAGAGTGAATGAGTGACTGAGAGCGAGAGAGTGAATGAGTGACAGAGAGAGTGAATGAGTGAGTGAGAGTGAATGAGTGACTGAGAGCGAGAGAGTGAATGAGTGACAGAGAGTGAATGAGTGAGAGAGAGTGAATGAGTGACTGAGAGCGAGAGAGTGAATGAGTGACAGAGAGAGTGAATGAGTGAGAGAGAGTGAATGAGTGAGTGAGAGAGAGTGAATGAATGAGAGAGAGTGAATGAGTGACAGAGCGTGAGAGTGAAGGACTGAAAGAGAGAGTGAATGAGTGACAGAGAGAGAGTGAATGAGTGACTGAGAGCGAGAGAGTGAATGAATGACAGAGAGAGAGTGAATGAGTGACAGAGAGAGTGAATGAGTGACTGAGAGAGAGTGAATGAGTGACTGAGAGAGAGTGAATGAGTGACAGAAAGAGAGAGTGAAGGACTGAAAGAGAGAGTGAATGAGTGACTGAGAGTGAGAGTGAATGAGTGACAGAGAGAGAGTGAATGAATGACAGAGAGAGAGTGAATGAGTGACTGAGAGCAGGAGAGTGAATGAGTGACAGAGAGAGTGAATGAGTGAGAGAGAGTGAATGAGTGACAGAGAGAGTGAATGAGTGACAGAGAGAGTGAATGAGTGACAGAGTGAATGAGTGACAGAGTGAATGAGTGACTGAGAGAGTGAATGAGTGACTGAGAGTGAGAGAGAGTGAATGAATGAGAGAGAGTGAATGAGTGACTGAGAGTGAGAGTGAAGGACTAACAGAGAGAGTGAATGAGTGACAGAGAGAGAGTGAATGAGTGACAGAGAGAGAGAGTGAATGAGTGACAGAGAGAGAGAGAGAGAGAGAGAGAGAGAGAGAGAAGGACTGACAGAGAGAGTGAATGAGTGACAGAGAGAGAGAGTGAAGTACTGACAGAGAGAGAGAGAGAGTGAAGGACTGACAGAGAGAGTGAATGAGTGACAGAGAGAGAGAGTGAATGAGTGACAGAGAGAGAGAGAGTGAATGAGTGACAGAGAGAGAGAGTGAAGGACTGACAGAGAGTGAATGAGTGACAGAGAGAGTGAATGAGTGAGTGAGAGAGAGTGAATGAATGAGAGAGAGTGAATGAGTGACAGAGAGTGAGAGTGAAGGACTGAAAGAGAGAGTGAATGAGTGACAGAGAGAGAGTGAATGAGTGACTGAGAGCGAGAGAGTGAATGAATGACAGAGAGAGAGTGAATGAATGACAGAGAGAGTGAATGAGTGAGAGAGAGTGAATGAGTGACTGAGAGCGAGAGAGTGAATGAGTGACAGAGAGAGTGAATGAGTGAGAGAGAGTGAATGAGTGACTGAGAGCGAGAGAGTGAATGAGTGACAGAGAGAGTGAATGAGTGAGAGAGAGTGAATGAGTGACTGAGAGAGTGAATGAGTGAGTGAGAGAGAGTGAATGAATGAGAGAGAGTGAATGAGTGACAGAGAGTGAGAGTGAAGGACTGAAAGAGAGAGAAAGAGTGAATGAGTGACAGAGAGAGTGAAGGAGTGACAGAGAGAGTGAAGGAGTGAGAGAGAGTGAATGAGTGACTGAGAGCGAGAGAGTGAATGAGTGACAGAGAGAGTGAATGAGTGAGTGAGAGTGAATGAGTGACTGAGAGCGAGAGAGTGAATGAGTGACAGAGAGTGAATGAGTGAGAGAGAGTGAATGAGTGACTGAGAGCGAGAGTGAATGAGTGACAGAGAGAGTGAATGAGTGAGAGAGAGTGAATGAGTGACTGAGAGAGTGAATGAGTGAGTGAGAGAGAGTGAATGAATGAGAGAGAGTGAATGAGTGACAGAGCGTGAGAGTGAAGGACTGAAAGAGAGAGTGAATGAGTGACAGAGAGAGAGTGAATGAGTGACTGAGAGCGAGAGAGTGAATGAATGACAGAGAGAGAGTGAATGAGTGACAGAGAGAGTGAATGAGTGACTGAGAGTGAATGAGTGACAGAGAGAGTGAATGAGTGAGAGAGAGTGAATGAGTGACTGAGAGAGAGTGAATGAGTGACAGAAAGAGAGAGTGAAGGACTGAAAGAGAGAGTGAATGAGTGACTGAGAGTGAGAGTGAATGAGTGACAGAGAGAGAGTGAATGAATGACAGAGAGAGAGTGAATGAGTGACTGAGAGCAGGAGAGTGAATGAGTGACAGAGAGAGTGAATGAGTGAGAGAGAGTGAATGAGTGACAGAGAGAGTGAATGAGTGACAGAGAGAGTGAATGAGTGACTGAGAGCGAGAGAGTGAATGAGTGACAGAGTGAATGAGTGACTGAGAGAGTGAATGAGTGACTGAGAGTGAGAGAGAGTGAATGAATGAGAGAGAGTGAATGAGTGACTGAGAGTGAGAGTGAAGGACTAACAGAGAGAGTGAATGAGTGACAGAGAGAGAGTGAATGAGTGACAGAGAGAGAGAGTGAATGAGTGACAGAGAGAGAGAGAGAGAGAGAGAGAGAGAGAAGGACTGACAGAGAGAGTGAATGAGTGACAGAGAGAGAGAGTGAAGTACTGACAGAGAGAGAGAGAGAGTGAAGGACTGACAGAGAGAGTGAATGAGTGACAGAGAGAGAGAGTGAATGAGTGACAGAGAGAGAGAGAGTGAATGAGTGACAGAGAGAGAGAGTGAAGGACTGACAGAGAGTGAATGAGTGACAGAGAGAGAGAGAGAGTGAATGAGTGACAGAGAGAGAGAGAGAGTGAATGAGTGAGAGAGAGAGAGAGAGAGTGAATGAGTGACAGAGAGAGAGAGAGAGAGAGTGAATGAGTGACAGAGAGAGAGAGAGAGAGAGAGAGAGAGAGAGAGTGAATGAGTGACAGAGAGAGAGAGAGAGAGAGTGAATGAGTGACAGAGAGAGAGAGAGAGAGAGAGAGAGAGAGAGAGTGAATGAGTGACAGAGAGAGAGAGAGAGAGAGAGAGGGAGGCTCAAAGGTTTACTACTGGTGGTGGCGGGAGACTTCAAAGCCAGGCTCCAGCTGATCGCCTCCGCAAACAGTGAATTTGAAGGAGAATTTTAAATCAAAAATTGATTAATATTTCACCTCCGTATTGAATCACGCTGCCACTGCAGACTTTTCCGAGCCTATGCGGAACCCGTTCATGCTGTGATTCTGGTGATTTTCATTGCTCGAGGTTTGAGTGACCGTGTCCTCTCTTTGCCACCGATTACGGGGTCTTTCTGTCGGGCTTTAATGATTACTTCATTTTACTCCTGTCGTTTTTACTACGTTGATCTTTCTGCTGTAATCATGAGAAAACATGAGAGATTGGTCAAGGAGAAATCCAGCCAACAGCTAACGGCTACAGCAGTATGCATAACAAAGAGCACTCCAGCAACGTGCTACCAAAGAACGCTCTAGCAACGTGCTACCAAAGAACACTCCAGCAACGTGCTACCAAAGAACGCTCTAGCAACGTGCTACCAAAGAACACTCCAGCAACGTGCTACCAAAGAACGCTCTAGCAACGTGCTATCAAAGAACGCTCCAGCAAAGTGCTACCAAAGAACGCTCCAGCAACGTGCTACCAAAGAACGCTCTAGCAACGTGCTACCAAAGAACACTCCAGCAAAGTGCTACCAAAGAACGCTCCAGCAACGTGCTACCAAAGAACGCTCTAGCAACGTGCTACCAAAGAACACTCCAGCAAACTGCTACCAAAGAACGCTCCAGCAACGTGCTACCAAAGAACACTCCAGCAAAGTGCTACCAAAGAACGCTCCAGCAACGTGCTACCAAAGAACACTCCAGTAACGTGCTACCAAAGAACGCTCCAGCAACATGCTACCAAAGAACACTCCAGCAACGTGCTACCAAAGAACGCTCCAGCAACATGCTACCAAAGAACACTCCAGCAACGTGCTACCAAAGAACACTCCAGCAACGTGCTACCAAAGAACGCTCCAGCAACATGCTACCAAAGAACACTCCAGCAAACTGCTACCAAAGAACACTCCAGCAACGTGCTACCAAAGAACACTCCAGCAAAGTGCTACCAAAGAACACTCTAGCAACGTGCTACCAAAGAACACTCCAGCAACGTGCTACCAAAGAACGCTCTAGCAACGTGCTACCAAAGAACACTCCAGCAAACTGCTACCAAAGAACACTCCAGCAACGTGCTACCAAAGAACACTCCAGCAAAGTGCTACCAAAGAACGCTCCAGCAACGTGCTACCAAAGAACTCTCCAGCAACGTGCTACCAAAGAACACTCCAGCATCTTGCCACCAAAGAACGCTCCAGCAAAGTGCTACCAAAGAACACTCCAGCAACGTGCTACCAAAGAACGCTCCAGCAACATGCTACCAAAGAACGCTCCAGCAACATGCTACCAAAGAACACTCCAGCAACGTGCTACCAAAGAACGCTCCAGCAACATGCTACCAAAGAACACTCCAGCAACGTGCTACCAAAGAACGCTCCAGCAACGTGCTACCAAAGAACGCTCCAGCAACATGCTACCAAAGAACACTCCAGCAAACTGCTACCAAAGAACACTCCAGCAACGTGCTACCAAAGAACACTCCAGCAAAGTGCTACCAAAGAACGCTCCAGCAACGTGCTACCAAAGAACTCTCCAGCAACGTGCTACCAAAGAACACTCCAGCATCTTGCCACCAAAGAATGCTCCAGCAAAGTGCTACCAAAGAACACTCCAGCAACGTGCTACCAAAGAACACTCCAGCAACATGCTACCAAAGAACACTCCAGCAACGTGCTACCAAAGAACGCTCCAGCAACATGCTACCAAAGAACACTCCAACAACGTGCTACCAAGGAATACCTTAAGAACAAAAACACTTGAATAGTCCACACTTGCAGTTTTGTGTTCCATTGCTCAAACATACATCTCTTTCAGAAATACAGGGAGGGAAGTGCACATGGAGAGATGAACTGCGTCCTATAGACACCTTCCATATCCATTGTAGTGTAAGTCTAAGTGCTCATTTAGACACAGTGAGTCTTAATGCACTTTTGACAAATTCGGAAAGACGTCACGTTAATGTGCACTTAAACAAAACCACGAACTGAAGCACCTGAGCAGCTTATTAAGAAGCACTTCAGCTACTTACTAACAAAAATACTTCAGCCACTTGCTAACAGAAACTCCAGCCGCTATAGAATACCTCAGCAACTTTCTTGCAGAGAATACACAAGTAATAAGGAATAACTGCCGAACTTGCTAACGTTGCTAGGAATGAATGAAGCACTCTAAAGGACAGTTAGCAAAACAGATCAGGGGCCATACAGAAACTTCTTAAGTCTGAAATCTTATCTGTTCAGTTGCCAAAACAGCTTTAGCTAGGACTGGACTCAGGACAGAAGCTATTACAGAACAACAGTTCTTAACTTCATAATCTTGTTCATTAACTCCAGATAAGAAAACAATATTACACAAAAAACCCTAACTGCACTAAATCTCCTAAATACTGTCCTGACTTTAGGATAAACCCCAGAGGGTATTAACTTCTGTTTTAACCATCTGTTTCTATTGTTTTCTGCAGTGATATACAGCATAGCTCACTATAACTAGCATAATGCCGCTACATTTATCTACACAGAAGACGATGCTTTGACTTGAACAGCGTTTTAAAACCCCAGACACTGCAGACTTGATCCCCACCATCCCTCTTATGACCTTTTTGTTAATATTGATAATAAACTATTACAGTGATGATGGTGAATATTAAGGAGACAGAGCTGAACGTGTGGAGGAATAACATTCACAGCGTGCTCGGCTAAAGCTTTTGGGAAATGGAAACTGAAACTGTGGAGACGGCGCCCTGATGAACAGCAGGGGGCGCTGTGACACTATTCTTTCACTTTATCACACTTTTGTTTGACCTTTGTTACATCAGGAACTGTAGCTAATGTTAGCTGCCTGGCTAACAAGCCTGATTAAGGTTTCTTTGATTGTGTACTTACGATTTTGACCCCAAGTGTGCTGATATCCCATGTGCTTTCATACAGCATTACATTTGCTGTTTTATGGGTTAAGTTTTCTTTTAAGACACCACTGACTGAAATCAGGCAGCAGAGAAAAAGTCTTGGCTAATGTGTAAACCGGTTGCCAGGAGCTGACAAACCCCATCAGTAAGTAATCACTTGGCCTTGTGAGAGATTGAGGACTGTGCTAAAAGAGTCTGATTCTAAAGCTGGATTGTAAATTTAATACCCACCTTCCATGCCGGTGACTTCATTTTGCAGCATATGCAGTTTCTGAGCATCTCCAACCAAAACTTAGTAAAGTAGCTGCTAAGCTAATTCCGCTATTGTCAGTTGGTAGTTGTTGTTCGTCTGACGGAGAAAAATCACGGATCTGCGAAAAGAGAGAGACGGGTCAGTCAGGAGGTTTGCTAAACGCCACGTTTGCGTGGGCTAGCTGGCACGAAGTGGTTAAGCAGAGAGGCTACTTAAGACAGAGCGATGGCTCACCTAGCCTCAGGCAAATCTAGCACAGATGTCACGTTCAAAAGCCTCTGTAGTTGTAGTACAAAAAAACCTTTTATGCTCACTAGACTCACGTTTTAAGCTTTAACACACAATCTGTTGCGATGAGGTTGCTGTTTTTTTTTTTGCTGCGTTGCTTCCCTCATTACTTCTCTAGCATATGATGTTTCGCCACTTCACAGTCTGTTAGCAGCAGCATTTATCTCACGCAAGGCGTCTCACGTGCGCTTTCTGGATTGATCCGACCACCACACCCATCTGCCGTAACTTTCCGTGACAGCTTCTCTGGGTTCTGATTTATAGTGACATATTCAAATGTCCATAGAATTTATTGTCACTCCTTATCTTGATTTTGCTAAGATTACTGTCGACAGATTTAAAGCAATTTAATTTCACCAGTGCAGTCAGGATTCGCTACGAGAGCACAGAGTGATAGAGTGGTCTAGAACTCGGAGAAGCATCCCCCCTCCTCCTCAGGTGAAGGACAGGGAGAAATCCATTTTCATTAAACTTGCATGACCAGTCTCAAGTGCACAGGCGGTTAGCATGACAGCATGGACGCAAATCGATGTCGGGTGCAGCCCTCCCGTTCCCACAGATAGTCACCCGCCTTTCTACACCGCTGATGGTGCTGTTACTGACCTTGTGGTAATAAAGACTTTAAAGACTACAGGCACAGTGGGTTTGGTGCAGCAAGGTGGGGGAAAATCAAATTCACCGACGCTTCTGCTTCAAAATCAGGCAAAACATGTTTACTTCCTCAGGGGCTACAGGGCTAATGTAGCTAACAAGCAGGCTAAGGGAAGCTAATCACTGCTAACTAGCATGATAAAAACAAGTCTAGTTTAGATTACCGAACAGCTTGGACAAGTATGTTAAGCTGACCAGATTCCTGAAATGAAATTTCCAGTTTGGCAGTCATAATTTCATTAATCCCTGAAAGCAAGAGGATAATGGGCCACTGTTGGCCTCGCTGGGCAACTGTTGGCCCACTGATGGCAAAGCTGGTGGTCACTATTACCACTTATCTTCCGCTCACAGTCCAATTTACTTATATTTCCTTTGGTTATACTTTGTAAACTGGTTTAGTAAATAATTTTAGTTTAGCACAGTGCCGACAACATTTTCTATAAAATCATTTAATCTCAGGCCTAGTCATAATGGTTTTCTCTCTGTGTTGTTTGTAACAGTTGTCTTGGTTTAGTTTCTAAAGTAAAAAAAAAAAATCTGTTAGAGGGCATTAAACAGTAGTTATGCCTTGCATGCAGGACAATAACTTGGGTTGTCCGAGGGTGGACCCACAGTGGCCGTCAGTCAGCGAGGTGCCAATCTTATCAGGCCAGCAGACCAATGCTCACTGTCTGGGAAAATACCCCCATGTTTTTATCAATGAAGTAAAAAAGAGGGGGCTGTTGCCGGCCTAAAGTCAAAAGTATATACATTTTCTTTCCACTCAAGCTTTAATATTCTCCCGTTTTAAACCAGAACGAGGTGGCTTGGTGCACTGGATCATACAGTTATGTTACTAATTTGTTCAGGTTTACAGTTTATCCAGTTAGAGGAATCTAATGTCAATCCAATTTCAACAGAGCGAAAACATGAAAAAAGACAGTTGCCTCATGTGAGGCCATTCACTTGTGGATAAATTCGAACTATATTCAAGGAAATGGCATAGGACCCATTAAGCTCAATTTTGTCTCCCTTAAGGAGGTTCTGGGACCCCCTCAACCCCAGCAGAACCTTGGTTTACGTTCGTCAAAACGTGGCACTTGCCATCATGCTGCATATTTATGTATTGGGTCTATTTATGTGTATGAGTAAAGAAATATACTTTATAATAGCAGTGCATGTTTTCTCCTGTAGCAGCTGTAGCCAGTCAGCAGCCAGTCCATGTTGTCCACCTTCACACATACACACACACACACTAACAGCAGGCCATGTAGGAGGAGTACAGAGTGAAGGACACAGCACCTGCACACTTTTACTTTTAGTGTGAAGGCACTGAAAATGGGTTATTTTATAAGTTCTTAAGGCCATTTTTGAAATAACGATAAATCATGTCATTGTTTCTGTTGGTAAACATTGAAAATGTCCCACAGACCCCAAGACCACGCAAGGGTTAATTCTAACATCATCCCAAGGCTGGGTTTTTAAGCATGTTTACATAGATAAAGTTTTATTTATATATGTAGATGTAATTTGTTTCAAAAGTTCCAATTGAAAAACATCTTGTAAGAATATGAGCTGGCAAAGATTCCCTGAGATATGTATTGTTAGAAAAGATTACCCAGTTCACATGCGGTGTCTCGCCAGCAAAACGGCAGTAATAACTCCTGATTTGTAAAGGTTAAACGGGTGCATGTCCACACGACACTGCCTGCTCTGCTCATTCACTCCGTCTCCTGCTGCTCGCCCACTCTGAAAGAAATCTCCATGTGCTTGTGTATGGAAATGCTCTCTACTCTGCTTCAGATGCCTAATATTTCAGATAAAGATGTTTTTTTTTTCTTCTTTCCTTTCCTTTTTCAAATTCTCAGACGATGGCAAGAGCAGGAGGCTCCTAAATTTAGCCTCACATAACATAGCGTACATCCTCCTCCCCCAAAACCATGTGACTTATTCTCTCTCTCGCTCTGAAACTGTACAGCGAAGATGCCATTGAAGGATTCTGTAACCACGGCAACACACAACATACAGGCTCGAGAGCAGAATGGTCCGATTAGTGTGCGAAGAGCTCCAGCGGCTCTACGCTGCCGCAAAATTGGCCCGGTGAGAGTCACGCTGTGCCACTTACTGCCACTTGCTGCCACCTAGCTCACCGCTGCCACCCTGCCAGACCTGAAACCTGTTATGCGAGACCTAGAAACGAGGTTCCTGTACAGAGTTAGTGTCTCTTGAGTCTGGGAAAAAAACACTTATGGAGAGATTTTGAGTGTGAAGGCAAATTCATGCTGAAAGCGTTTCTGAAGTATGTTTTAGTCGGCCGTCAGATGGAGCAGGTACCCCTGATTTAGTCTTAAACAGGCTTTGGATTGTGGTCTTAGGGGGTCTTCTGGTTAGATATCTGACTGTGAGATGACTTAAATGCATCTATATGAATGCACCTATGCAAATACAGTGATATGGCTGCAGAATGTTACAGCCATTCAGATTACAATTCCCTTACGATTCCAATTGAACGAGGTGGGTAATCCTGTAAGTAATCTGTTAAATAGAAAAGTAATATCCGTGTAAACGCCTGTATCCGATTACATTCCCTATCGGAAAGTTTAAGTGCATTCTGCTTGTGTGTCACATAATAGTGAAAGTTTATACCGTTCAACACGACGGAGCAGAAGCTGGTCTGCAGAGGAGGCAAAGCTTATGCTCTGATCTTTAAAAGACGGCGGTGGGACGGACGTCCAGCTTATGCGTCTCAGAACACGACGTCTTCCTCTCGGCCTTCTTTAATGAGGACGTGTGAAGGACGTTTTCCTGAGTCTGACGTCATTTTAAAGCAGTTAAAAACACAAGCACTGCTCACTGCTGCTCATCTCACTCTGACTGGACTCTGTTTGTCATGGTAACGTCTACACTAAGTGGCTCTCTATGCACGCACGTCATTTTGGATCGGATTACTTGTAGTGAGCATGTAAACAGATTTTCATCAGATAGTTGAGTAGAGTGAGAATAAACACCTCAATCTTAATCTATAATCGCAATGTATTCAATCGGATTGGCAAACATCTTTGTATGTAAACACAACCAATTTAAAGTAAACGAAAGATGAAAAACAAACTGATTTTAGCCCTTTATGACATAGAAGCTGAAGCTGAAGTGGGTCTAATAGCCTACCGTTTATCAGTTATTTCATTAAAATGTATGATTTAGGTAGTAAAAAATTAAATGGGTAATGGGATCCCCTCAGCCCCCCTTAGTTTGAACCCTGGTCTTATATTCGTCAAACCGTGGCACCGCTGTCCTGCTGCATTTTTACACTTTGAGTCTGTTTGCCTGCATGAGTGAAGCGTGAACTGCATTGAGATCCATTTAAATCATGTCCACTGTGTGCAGAGCTTTGTTATCTACACTTAAAATCATTTTATTAACATTGTTAGAATGTACACTGTCAGAAGAAAGGCAGCTGTACAGGTTCATGTTTGTCCTTCGACCTACAATCGATGTAAATGTGATTTCAAAGGTACAAAAAAGTCCTTAAAGTCCAATTTTGTACCTTAAATTAGTTTTAATGGTTCACTACTTTCACTTTCCCAGAGGACAGGTATTTATACCTGTTCAGAACTGAATTTTATCAAATTGAAAAATGAAATAAAAGGGTGCAGCTTAGTCTCATTAGTGGCCTGTACCAAACCTTCCTTACACATTCCTATGAAATAGGCTGGTTTGCATTGTTTTTCCTGTAGATACGTAGAATAATACGCTTTAAGGCCACAGATGACTATATTAAGGACACAATTTGCTATACTGAGGCCAATAATAACTGCATTGAGGTCACAAATTCCAATATAAGCCCACAAATTACTCTATTGAGGCCACAATTTACTACATTAAGGCCACAAATTATTATATTGTAGACATGATTTACTGTATTGATACCACAAATTACAATACATAGAGCGCAGAGGTCACCAACTTTCTGCAGAGCCAATCACTACAGACCTCCAAACTTCTTGTGGCCTTCAGATCAGCTCAAGAACAGCGTAGAGAGCTTCATGGAATGGGTTTCCATGGCCAAGCAGCTGCATCCAAGCCTTACATCACCAAACGCAATGCAAAGCGTGGAATGCAGTGGAGTAAAGCGCCGCCACTGAACTCTAGAGCAGTGGAGACGTTCTCTGGAGTGACCGATCACGCTTCTCCGTCTGGAAATCCGATGGACGAGTCTGGGTTTGGTGGTTGCCAGGAGAACGGTACTTGTCTGACTGCATTTTGCCAAGTGTAAAATTTGGTGGAGGGGGGATCATGATGTGGGGTTGTTTTTCAGGAGTTGTTTTTCATGCTCCCAAATTTGTGGGAACAGTTTGGGGACGGCCCCTTCCTGCTCCAACATGACTGACCACCAGTGCACAAAGCGGGTCCATAAAGACACGGATGAGCCAGTTTGGTGTGGAAGAACTTGACTGGCCTGCACAGAGTCCTGACCTCAACCCGATAGAACACCTTTGGGATGAATTAGAGCGGAGACTGTGAGCCAGGCCTTCTCGTCCAACATCAGTGTCTGACCTCACAAAAGCGCTTCTTTAAGAATGGTCAGAAATTCCCATAAACCTCTGTGCCGCCAACTTATTATTTATTAGCCACCGGCTAATTTATGCCCTCAATATAATAACTTATTAAAAAAAGTCTCACATTAGGGCCTCGGTAGTTTAGTACAGAGGTGTCAAACTCCTTCTTGGTCACAAGGCCACATTATGCTCAATCTAATGTGAAGTGGGCTGGACAAGACCAATAATCAGTTTAGGGGGCCAGTAACACAGCAAGTCCTCATAAATATGTGTATTTTATCATAATTTATCGGAAAGCTGCTTTCAGAATGAACATACTGAGTGAATAGATGTCACCCACACAATAGACTAGACACTCAGATGTTTCATATTTTACACAAGGTCTTTCATCAAACCTCAAAGAATTAGACGGATTGCGAACGTATGATTGCATTAATATGCATCTTCAAAGAGAATGTGTTAATAAACACAAGCATGCAGTCCTGCAATGTCAACAGCTAACCTACGGAAAGCTAACCTGGCTGTCTAAGCTCTATCTCAAAGGTAATTTATTGTTAGATGCTGTATTAATATGGATGTTAGCAAATTTTACTTCCATTGCCAGTTTTTCATTCAGTTGTTGGAAGAAGCGGTGCTTAGTGACGGTTGCTAAGCACTGATTGGTTCAATCATTGTTTTGTGAATAGTCAACAGTAGTCCATTAGATTTTGACCCGTGTGTGGTGTTGGGTGGTGTGTTGGACCCATTTTCAATGTTTACCAAAAGAGAAAATGATGCGATCTATTATAATTTCAACCTCAGATTCTTGGCCTTTGCTCATTTTGTGTGAAGAACATATAAAATACCCCATTTTCAGTGTCTTCACTCTGTTCTTACATGGCCTGCTGTTAGTGTGTCTCTGTGTGTGTGTGTGTGTGAGTGAGGGTGGGCAACATGGACAGGCTGCTGACTGGCTACAGCTGCTAAAGGAGAACCCTACGCTGGACACTTGTGATATTTTAAACATCTGATATTTTTACATAAGTTGTTCTGGCTGTATTTAATAAAACAATAATGTGGTGGGTTCACCAAGGGTTCATTTAGAACATGACTTGATCAAAGCTCATCTGGTGGGCCGAACACGGACTTGACGTTAATGCAGTAGATTAGTGAAAGCGTCTGTATGCGTCTGTCAGCTCTGTGATGCTGAGAGAAGGCAGGTGGTTCTGATCTGCTGCAGTTCCGTCCTGCAGCTCTGCTGTGGTGTTGTGTGCTGAGCTTTAGGAGCTCTACCTGCACCTGAGACATAAATAGATGTTCTGATCCGATCATGCGTCAGATACACTCTCTCAGATACACTCACTCTCTCTCTCTCTCGCTCTCTCTCTCGCTCTCTCTCTCTCTCTCTCTCTCTCTCTCTCTCACACACTCACACACACACACATAGACACACACACACACACAGAGCGGTGCTCAGTGCAGTCAATTAGTGTGAGGTAGCAGCGCGGGCGTTCCCTCCATTACCCAAACAGCTTCACACCTCTGTTCTCTCACTGCTCTCCACACCGCCCACCGCTCTGCCCTCCGACCCCCCACACTGACTCACTCACTCTATTTCTGTCTCCACAGCACTCTATCTATCTATCTATCTATCTATCTATCTATCTATCTATCTATCTATCTATCTATCTATCTATCTATCTATCTCCAGCGCTCTCCATTTCCTTTCTCACTCTATTGCTCTATTTTTTCTCTCATTCTATCACTCTCTCTCTCGCTATCATCATTCTGTCTGACTCGTTCTCTCTCTTTCCGTCTCTCTTTCTCTCTTAATGTTTCTCTGTTGTTCTCTCTCTCTGTTTCTGTCCCTCACTCTCATGCTTTCTCTCTCTTTCTGTTTCTCTCTCCTTCTCTCTTACTCTTTTTCTTTTTCCCTCTCTTTGTTTCTCTCTCTCTCTCTTGCTCTCTCTCTCTTTTTCTCTCATGTTCTCCATGTCTTTCTCAGTCTCCTCCCGCTCTATCATTCCATCTCTCTCTCTCTCTGTCTCTTGTTCTCTCTCTCCCCAACTCTATCTCTTTCTGTTTCTCTGCCCCCCCTCTCTCTCTCTCTGTTTCTCTCCTTCACTCGTTCTTTCTCTCTCTTTTGCTGTTTCTCTCCTTCACTCTCGTTCTTTCTCTCTTGTTCTCTCTGTTTCTCTTTCTCACGCTCTCTGTTTCTGTTCCTCACCTTCATTCTTTCTCTCTTTCTCATTCTTCCTCTCTCTCTTCCTGTCTGTTTCTCTCCTTTACTCCTTCTCAGTCTTTGTTTCTTTCATTCTCTCTCTCTCACTCTCTCTCTCTCTCTCTCTCTCTCTCTCTCTCACACTCTTTAATAACTGACTAATCACTACTAAGACAGAAAGCTGTAGTGCTGAATGTAAAACCACCTGAACTCAATAATTAGGAAGGGTGTCCACATACTTTTGGCCATAGAGGGTATCATGTTCTGATCATATGTAAGATCTCATTAATGAAGTTGATGAATTCACTCTCTTGAGTGCTGCTGGAAAACTACCCACTGCATAGCATTGAAATAACAGTTCTACTTTTGTTCTACTTTTGAGGAAAAGTTTCCTGCTGGAGATGCGAGAAAAGTGACTATAGCTGAGCTGAAGCTTAAAGCAGAGCAAAGTAAGTATTTTTAGTCTGTACTAGAACATCAGCACATACTGAGACAGATTCACAGCCAAGATGGTAAAATGGACATAAAACGCTGTGGTTCCCAAGGTGGTCGATTTTTGTTGAAGGGACAAAATTGCTTTTCTTAACATTTGGGTTGCTGACCTCTCACCTAGACCTAAATCAAAACATGATCGGTTGATTCCTTCCTTTCTCTACATAATGATGCTGATAGTTAATTACAGCGTTAGCGCTTCTCTTCAGCTTTTGAAGTCCTGGCCAACAGGAGAGCTCGCGTAGCTGTGTCTTTCTACACACCACAGAGAAAAACAATTTCTGAGTGGCCAAATTTACACTCATGTTTTAAGAACTTAACCTTGTGTTTCCCTGCAGAGCTTAACTGTGAGGCAGTTTACATGCACTCAGTAGTCAAGTATTCAAATGGACAGGTAAACAGTTCATGCTGACGTCTTGGAACAGAGGAAGGTCTAGAAATCTGATGAAGAAATCTGAGAAAGAGGCTGAATTTTAGCTCAGTAATCAGATTTCTCAGTGCATGTGAACTCTTACTCTGATTTCTTTCGTTCTTCTCAGTCTGAGCATGTGCGAAAACAGACTGTCGAGCCGGAAATAAGTGAGCGCCGCTGCGAGACGCAGCAAAACACTTTTGTAGTGATTCTGAAACCAAATACATGCAAAACGAAGGATTTAAATATTGTTTATCCTCTAGATGATGCAAGTTCATAGTTTCAGGTAAAGTGATGAAACGTTAAAAAGAAAAAGCCGCGGTATGAAGTTTGAGTTTAATGTTACTTCTACATCACGTCTTCTTCTGTGAGTTTATTGGCTGGTTGTAAATCAGAAATCTGATGACTGTCTGACTCGTGGAGTTTCACATTATCTGATTACTCAAGTGCATGTAAACGTTTTTCTTCAGTTAACGGATTTTTAAGTGCATGTAATGAGATGCATCAGTGAGATAAGAGTAGTTTTGTGATGCAGAGTTTAAAAACGAGTGAATGTTGAATAAAAATGAAGTAAAAATTGCAGACGTGTATGTTTAACACCTAGAAGGCTCTGAAAATTCCTGTCTTTGTTTATGGCATGACTATGTCAGGGTGTGCCGCAGGATTTAAGTAAGATATAGTTACCGGAGAGTGTTTTGTTCTGTTTTTACTAAAATTAACTTTACTCAGTATTGCCAGCGCTAACCAGACAAAAAGCACATTTATAGAAATAAAATGTACTATCCTGATTGTTTTTATGGATTTTATAGATAGCCTAAGCATTGTGTAAATGATGAGAGTGAGGGAGAGAGAGAGAGAGAGAGGGGGGGGAGTGAGTGAGTGAGTGAGGGAGAGAGAGAGAGAGAGAGAGAGAGAGAGAGAGAGATAGACAGAGAGAGAGAGAGAGAGATAGAGAGAGAAGAGAGAGAGAGAGGAAGAGAGAGGAAGAGAGAGAGAGAGAGAGAGAGAGAGAGAGAGAGAGAGAGAGAGAGATAGACAGAGAGAGAGAGAGATAGACAGAGAGAGAGAGAGAGAGAAGAGAGAGAAGAGAGAGAGAGAGGAAGAGAGAGAGAGAGAGAGAGAGAGAGAGTGCTTTAGAGAGGCAGTGGGCTGGTACGTGTGTGAAAAGCCTGAAAGCCTGCGGTCACTCTAATGAGTGTCCGGGACAAATATTATCTGACAGCATGTGTAAGACACGCCTCAGTGCCACAGTGTGTGTGTGTGTGTGTGTGTGTGTGTGTGGCTGGATGAATCAGTGAATCCACCTTGGCTCTCGGCTGAACAGGAGCAGTTATGGAGCAGGTGGAGGGGTTGGAGATCAGGAGGTGCTGCTGATCCTCTGGGATGCAAACCCATCTGTAGGGTCTCCCTCTGCCCCACCTGAGTGCCATTACATCCCCTCCTCTCAGCTCCAGTACCCACCAGCATTTACAGGCTGTCTTTTCTCACTGTACTCAAGGATTGAGGTTAAAGGGGAATTCCACTGATTCTTCAGAATTCAAACTCATTCAGAGCAGTTTGGTGTGAAATGCTCTAGAAGTCTGAATTGTTCGCAGTGGTGGTGATAGGAACCAGCCGTCCACCTCTAATAACGTCCAGTAGCGTTATTTTAATTGTGTGAATGCACAACCGGAACACTAAAAACAAGTGATTTTCACAGAGTAAGCACAATTTTATCTCTGATGTCCAGTGAGAGCAACAGTGTCTGCATGTTCCAACCAATATACTGACCAATATACAAACTGTTGCTCTCACTACACATCGGAGATAAAATTGAAAACTGGGTTTACTCTGACCGTCACGCCAGGGAGCGATGATGAGGCGGACGCATACGCTGAGAGAAGCGAGATTTATTAGGGGCAAATCCATAATCAGGGTCAAGACAGTCCAGGGTCAGAGAGCCAACACGGATAGATTGGGGAACAGACATGACAAAAAGGAAAACAGGCTAAACTCAAAAAGGAAAAATAACAGCCAGCAGAACAAACACCATACGATACCATACAACACCATGCACTACAATGAATACACTACAAAGACCAAACAAAGGCCAGCAAACTAGCAGGGGAAAACACAGGGCTTAAATACAAGGAATAACGAGGGTTAACAAGACGCAGGTGGTTACAATCAGGGGCAGGGTCTGGAAACAAGGGGGCAGGACCGGGAAGAAACACAACAAGGACTCACATGGACAAGACTAAAACAAAAGCACATGTAGGACTGGGAGGGGCCAATCGTGACACTGACCAGAATGTTTCAACCAGTATATATGAAACAAGCAAACATCTTCATATATATATATATATATATATATATATATATATATATATATATATATATATATATATATATATTGTACGGTCAGTTCCTGTCTAGTCCAGTTTCTCCTTAAATGTCATTTATTTATTTTAAATTAGTGGCATTAATTGAACTTGTTACACATTACAGTGATGCTGCATTCTGTAGCTGTAGGTTTGAATGATAATAAAGTTTCACCTCTTCTACTTACAAAGAGCCTTAAAACGGACTGTCTGTCTCAACCCACTGCAGTCTTTTAGTTTACATTATCACGGTCAGCTTTTGTCCTATAACCTCATGATGACGATGTTCCTTGAAGGTTCATGTGACACAGCTCACCATAAAGCCTTGTTCATAACAGCGCGCAAGTCTCTAAGTCGCCTAATTCATTGACAATGCGTAAGCGTAGATGTCTCAAGGTCATAAGGAGACCAGCAGTGATGCTTTTGGAAGCTTCTGTGAATTATTTTCTGGCTGGATTATCGTCTGTTGGCAACGTGGCGGCACCTGAACTCCACAGGCCGTGGAAGTATTTATAGGCCCCAGTAAGCCTTGTGAATTTATGACTTTGGCTTCCTCAGTCTTCCGAATCTCGGTCCAATCTAATTACAGCATCTCGCAGCTCTCCTGTGATGCCCTGAAACTGAGAAGTTACAGATAAGCTCTGGTTTACTTTGCAGACAAAATACAGACATCAAAGCATTAAAGGGATTTGTTGTGGAAGGATGTGATGCTGAGTCTCTTGTGAAAAACCCAGGTTTTCTTTCTGTTTCTTGATTCTAGAGCCCAAATTATTTGAAAACGGCAGCAAGCAACTCTGATAAATGTTGGCTTTTCTCATTATATAGGGTGAAAAACTGTACAGAATCCAGTATTTTACGTTACTCAGTGCTGACATAATAGGCTGATCTTCTTGCAGACAAACAATAAGCATAAACTAAGTTTACCCTTTGAAGGATTTTCCAGTATATATACATTCACCAGCCACTTGATTAGGTACACCTTGCTATTGAAAGGTTGGACCCCCTTTTGCCTTCAGAACTGCCTTAATTCTTCATGTCACACTTTCAACAAGGTGTTGGAAACGTTCCTCAGAGATTCTGGTTGGTTATTTGAGTTCCTGTTGTCTTTCTATCATCTGGAACCAGTCTGCCCATTCTCCTCTGACCTCTCACACCAACAAGGCGTTTTCGTCCACACAACTGACCGCTCACTGGATATTTCCTCTTTTTCAGGCCGTTCTCTGTAAACCCTAGAGATGGTTGTGTGTGAAAATCCCAGCAGATCAGCAGTTTCTGAAATACTCAGACCAGCCCGTCTGGCACCAACAACCACGCCACGTTCAAAGTCCCTTAAATCCCCTTTCTTCCCCGTTCTGATGCTCGGTCTGCACTTCAGCAAGTTGTCTTGACCACCTCTACATGCCTAAATGCACTGAGTTAACGAGCAACCTAATAAAGTGGCCAGTGTACTTCACCATTTTTCTCTCCTCTCAATGTAAACTGGACAGTTCTAATCTGGGGTTGCTCTTCCATAGACATTCCCCTGACCAATCACAGGGTCTGCCAACACATAGCAGTTTCAGCATCAGAGAAACTCAGAGAGCTAAAGCTAACTCAGCATAGCCAAAAGCTAGCAAGCTAGACCACCTGTCTGTAGCAGCTCATCACCAATTCATTAAATGTAAGGAAAAAAAATTCTTTGGGAATTGCTTTGTCGTATATCGCCCTGCATACATTTCCAAAAGTCCAGATTTAGGTCAAAAACTTGTCATAGAGCTGTCGTAAAACAGCGTCTCGGACACCCGGCACTGTGGTCATAACCATTACAGGTAATAGCTTTCTGTGTGGGAGCTTTCAGAGGTGGACGCCTGGTTCCTATCACCACCCCTGTGAACAATTCTGACTTGGTAAGTTTATCTAGAGTTTATCACCCCAAACCACTCTGGATGACTCTGTTCACATCTTTGGTTAATCTGTGCAAAATGTGGACTTTCCTGGCGTTATTTGGACAAGTAAAAGGACAGATTCTTTAACGTTTAAACAGCATTTTTAGAGTGTTACCACAGAAATGCAGGACTGAAATGTTGCATTTATTGCACAGATCGCACCTTTTTAATGAGCTGAAACTCGACTAGTTTAGTGATGAAGATAAGCACATGGCACGGAAACATGCAGAAATTAGCATGAAGAGGCACAAAACAAGGCTACAAAATAGATTCTGCTGGAAAACAGAGCCGCCCAAGAAGCTCAAATGGACTCCTCATTATCCACCCCTCATTGCCCCTACTTCAAAGTGGCTGAGTTCACAGGCGTTTTGCTCTGTGAAGCTGGCTGCCATTAGCGAGCAGTGGGTGTCATTAGTATGGCTAATATATTTGATACTGTAGTGACTCCAGAGAGCCACATCATGCTCTGTACTGTATGTGACTTTGAATTAGATGCTGACAAGTCACATTTAAACCATCTGATATGACGACAAGCTCTGTTCTCTAATAATGACGCGTCCTGCCAGCCTCTTCAGCTGAAGTGTTTGTTACAGTCGTCTGACGTCTGCTGTCCATATGCTGACCTAGATAAAGCAGCGTGAAACGCACCTCCCGATGCTGACTGTAGAGAGTGGAAAGGGCTGTATGATACTGTGATATGCACATAAATTTGTTCTGTGCTTTTAAATAATAATAATGATGATAAATAAGTTTAACCCTCCCAGGTCCAGTCACTGGCCACTTTATTA
Source organism: Pygocentrus nattereri (assembly GCF_015220715.1). NCBI lineage: Eukaryota > Metazoa > Chordata > Actinopteri > Characiformes > Serrasalmidae > Pygocentrus > Pygocentrus nattereri. The sequence goes on along the minus strand of NC_051231.1, from coordinate 31,191,368 downwards.
GGTACACCTTGCTAGTAAAGGGTTGGACCCCCTTTTGCCTTCAGAACTGCTTTAATTCTTCGTGCCACACTTTCAACAAGGTGTTGGAAACGTTCCTCAGAGATTTTGGTTGGTTATTTGAGTTACTGTTGCCTTTCTATCATCTGGAACCAGTCTGCCCGTTCTCCTCTGACCTCTCAAGGCATTTTTGTCCACACAACTGACCGCTCACTGGATATTTCCTCTTTTTCGGACCGTTCTCTGTAAACCCTAGAGATGGTTGAGCGTGAAAATCCCAGCAGATCAGCAGTTTCTGAAATACTCAGACCAGCCCGTCTGGCACCAACAACCACGCCACGTTCAAAGTCCCTTAAATCCCCTTTCTTCCCCGTTCTGATGCTCGGCCTGCACTTCAGCAAGTTGTCTTGACCACCTCTACATGCCTAAATGCAGTGAGTTGCGGTCATGTGATTGGCTGATTAGCTGTTGTTAACAAGTAATTGAACAGGTAATGCTAGAGCTGCCCTAGAGAACTGTAAGTGCTATTATTGGAAAATGGAAGCATATAGGAGCAACAACAGCACAAGACCTGGGAGCTTCATGAAATGGATTTCCGCAGATGAGCATCACACACTTTTTTTCCTTTAAAATTCAATGATATATATTTCAGTAGAAATATCAGTGACACAATTTACGAAAGGAAAGTTGATTTCTGTCTTTGTAGGAAAGCAAGACGTCGACATTTATGGAAGTGTTTCTATTAGTGCTGTTTTTATTGTGGCAGTCTGTAGCATGTCTGCAGTGGCCATTTCAACTGTCTTTTCACTCCAAACAACTCAAATCAAAAGCTGGGCACTTTTTAGTGGCTTCAAAGCCAGACTTTTCAGGGCGGGTCCTGGGTGGCAAAGAGTTTGGGACTTGTGTCCCACCTTTGTGCTTCTTGCAGCCATCGTCGTCCCCTCTTCTTTGGTGGCTGACGTCGTCCTCATACCGTCACTCTGTGTTTGAGATTCAGGCCACGTCTTCCCAATGGCTCTGGTGGCTGTCATTGGGGCTACCGTGTTGCTATCATGGTCCCCTTCACCACACCCACCCCTTGGCCAAACCAATGAGAAGCATCGAGTCAGACTGGTTTAATTACTGCTGACAGCTCTAGTTAAAGATTTGTTAGACTGTTCACTTCAAAGGAATATCAAACGGCTTTCCAGGCTGCTTCTGCTTGTGAATCTTGAAAGCTTTGCCTTGTAGAGCTTTAATTTGGATTTCTCTTTCAGTCGAGGAAAAGATCAGTCTAAGCGCACAGGGGATGATGGTTAAGGCGTGAAGGAGTGTAGCTCATTAACGCATTTGTGTGATGATCTCGCCTTGGGTCTCTGTGGACGGACTGGGTTCGTAGTAGTGCAGACCAGATGCTGCCTGGTCCTCTTGTAGGGAGGTTGGACTGAAGGCCTTCATCCACTGCTGATGTTCCTCAGATGATGTGATCTGATGTTGGATTTGAGGATCATTTGGTTGTGTTTTTAAATCAGAGAAATCACGTGTCCACTTTTAGGTTTCCTCTCTGTTAAGGTTGGGCAACTTGAACACACATAGGAGTAGCCATGTTTACATGCAGCCTGATAGTCTATTAATAGTCCCACAGGTAGCTCAATAGGAATCAAATACATCCATGTAAACATTGTGAGGCCAATACAATTTCTATCCGACTGAACAAGGTGGGTAATCCTGTAAATAGTCTGTAAATAGAAGAATAATAACTGTATACGCCTGTATCCAATTGCCTTCCCTATCTGAAAGTTTAAGTCTGTTCTGCATGTGCGTCGCGTCATAGTGAATGTTCATACCGTTCAACACGGCGGAGCAGAAACTGGCCTGCAGAGGAGACGAAGTTCATGCTCTGAGCTTTAAAAGACGGCGGTGGGACGAACGTCCAGCTTATATGTTTCAGAACACGACGTCTTCCTCTTGCCCTTCTTCAATAAGGACATGTGAAAGACGTTTTCCTGAGTCTGACGTCATTTTAAAGTAATTCAAAACACAATCACTGCTCACTGCTGCTCATCTCACTCTGACTGACCATGCTACTAAAATAGTCATGACAGATGTCATAATGTTTGATGTTATGACAGCTTGTGTCACATTCTGAGTGAGTCAGCAAACATCATGGCATCTGTCAGGAGAATCACTAGTAATGGTGACATAACACTGGACATTATCTGTCATGACAGCTAATAACAGATGGATACTTTTCATTGTACATTATACCCATCACAAAACTCAGAAACATTTAACATGTGCCACATTTAAACAGAAGGAAAAAATCAAACATTAAATGTATGATATAACTTGTGCAGATGTTCAGTCAGCTACTTGTTATTATGCAGTTTATGGAGTTTATGGGGCCCCATGGTGGCCAGCTGCTGACTAATTGTGGGTGAAGCAGCTAAACAGGTGACCTTTCCCTGGATTTGTATTCAAGAATTTATTTTATTCTAATGGACAGTTTAGCTTCATTTTCAGGGAACCCCCCCAAGAATTTTGGCACATTCAGGGAGACCAAGAGGTTAACTTGGGGGGTCCCTCACTTCCCAGGATCCCCTATATTTTGTACCTTGTCTCCCGGTGCATTCTGTGGTCTCCTTCTGGGTTTTGTTTCATGCAGTGAGTGGGCTTCAAGAAAAGATGACAACAACAACACCAAATGTCTCTGGCAATGTGTGTCCAGCGTTCAGTGGCCTTAATCTGCCTTTTTATGATCCATGCAGTTGTTCAGTGTTCTAGAAGTACAGATGAGACCCAACATACACTCAGAAGAACAGAAGTTTGAAACATATCTCTGTCAAATTCCATGTTTTAGTTGATTTTGTATGAACAAGTTAACACATCTTCTACAGAGAACTCACTTCAATGGGGTTTTCATGCACAGTTTCTGAGATTAAAATATTGAAAAAAATAGTATAAAATATATAAAATATAACTTTTGCTTAGGTCACATTTATGTTTTATTTTTTCTCCAATATGTTAAAGTCCAGTAGAAACTCTAATAACTTGATGACTCAGATGCCATGTTGAGCATATCAAGCTTTCCCATTAATGTTTCAGTCCTTTATAACATCTCTGGTTAAATTCAGTAAATAAACTGTAATTATGTGTTAAAATGTGCAGAAGTGTGTTCTCTGTAGACCAGGGGTGTCAAACTTAACCGCTAAATGGGCAATATTGAAAAATCTCAACAAATCTGTGGGCCAGAGAAAAAAAAAGGTTTTTTTGGGTTACAGTTTATTCAAAACATGCAAAAAGCGTCAGCTGTAAAATGCAGGCACTTGTAGTTGACCTTGAAATATTACGTGAATGTTTGAAACATTTCATATTTAAATTTCCATAGGGCATTTGAAATGCAGTTGAAATGCAGCTGGTGTGTTTGGTGACATGACTGGTGTGGAATTGTGTAAGAACTGAGGTGGAACTGCTGTCCCATAAGTTATTGTTGGGTTTGGAGAGTCTGAGCACATTATGTTCCAGTGCATGCTGGGGACTGTAGTGCAGCCCATTGTGAAACGGGCTAATATCCATCCATCCATTTTCAAAGCCGCTTCTTCCTAAGGGTCGCTGGGGGGGGGGGGAGGGGGTGCTGGATGACCAGCAGTCATCGGCCGGAAAGCAGGACACACCCTGGACAGGTCGCCAGTCCATCGCAGGGAAACGGGCTACTATTAATAGAATATTCTAATACCTTTGTGGGCTGGATGGGATTGTGTCGTGGGCCATGTGTTTGACACATGGACTGTAGAGGGTGTGTTCATTTACTTAAAAAGTGCATATAATTCTGGAACTGTAGTTCCTCAAAAGGTTCCAGACCTTTGGAGCAAAAAAGTGCCTGAAGTTCCAGAACTGTAGTTCCTCAAATGGTTCCAGAGCCTTGGAGGAAGAAACGTGCCTATAGTTCTGGACCTGCAGTTCCTCCAAAGGTTCCAGAGCATTGATGAAAACTACCTGGGACAGTTCTGGGACTGTATTTCCTCAGAAGGTTCCAGAATCCAGGAAGAAGAAAAGTGCATAAAGGTTCAAACTGGTATGTTCCTCAAAAGGTTCTAGAGCCTTGGAGGAACAAAGTGCCTACAGTTCTGGAAATGTAGTTCCTCAAAAGGTTCCAGAGCCCTGAAGCAAAATAGTGCCTACAGTTCCACAACTGTAGTTCCTCAAAAGGTTCCAGAGCATTGATGAAAGAAAACCACCTAGAGTCCCAGAACTGTATTTCCTCAGAAGGTTTCAGAATCCAGGAAGAAGAAAAGTGCCTAAACTTTCAAACTGTTCCTCAAAGGGTTCCAGAGCCTTGGAGGAAAAAAGTGCCTAAAGTTCCGGAAGTGTAGGGATATGGCCTTGCGGCATCTTGATTACTTCACAAAAAAGAACAGATGCTAAATCAGTCAATCAACATGTAAATAAATGAATAAAGTATAGGTATTCATGCAGTACATGGAAAGGACGGGGCAGGTGTATCTCAGTAAATCTTCCTAAAGAAGCTCTTATTTGTGTGTGCACAGAATTAGACTGAACACGTTACACACATTTTTGACACTGTGCTGTTTAAAAATCTAGAATGAGAGCTTAATAAAAACCAGGCTTTACTGTAGATCTGCTGTTTTAGAAGCAATATCTATCTCCCCCTGGCTGTCTTGACACCTGGCATGATAAATTCCAAAACAAAGCGAGCTGCTTTCCTCCCACAGGAAAATGCCCCAGCGAGCACAGAGACAACAGTTCAGAAGAAGCCTGTCAAAATATAGTGACTCAGCTTGTGGCTCAGGATTCAGCAGCTGCCAGGACACCAGAGATACCAAGAGGCAAATATCAGTGAAACTGCACAAGCAGGTCGAAGGGATACTTTACCCAGCTGTATTAATGCTGCTGATAATGAAATAAAGCTGTACGACTATAGGTTAAGCAAATGAGTGTGTGCTTGGATATGTTAGATGGCGTTACTAGTAATGAAGGAAATTAGTGGGATGGCAGGTTAGTCAGATGACATCATACTAGCTGACTTAGTTCTACAAGTCTTTATTCGGTGAAAAAGGTGGGTATGACTGGACAGGGAGGTAGAACAAAAGAGAATCTAGTCTAAAGAAAAGATCTGTGGTGTGATGGGAATGCAGAACTCATTTTGGATACCTCCAGAATTCTTTAGTTCCCCTAAAGCAGTGGTTCTCAAACCCTCAAGGACCCTAACAGTCCACATTTTGCTCTGTCTTTTTATCTGTCTCTATTTTGTAAGTTGGGTTGGGGCTGCTGTAAAGGTTTCAGAACCGTGGTGGAAAATGTCTATAGATCTTTAGCTCTTTAGTTCCTCAGAAAGGTTCCAGAAACTATGTGAAAAACCCCTGTAGATCCAAAACCCTTTAGTTCCACAAAAAGTTTTAGAGCTGCGGTGGATAAGTGCGTATAGTTCCATATAATGTTCTTCAGATTGATGGAGAATGTGTTTTGCATGGCTCTATGAAGAACCTTTTTCAAAAGGCACTTTTTGAGTTCTGAAACTGTAATCCCTCAAAAGGTTCCAGAGCCTTTTTAGGCACTTTTTCCTGGAGGAAAAAATTTCCAGAACTGTAGTTCTTCAAGAGGTTACCAAACCTTGAAAGAAAAAAGTGCCTGTAGTTCTAGAACTGTAGTTCTACAAAAGGTTCCAGAGCCTTGAAAGAAAAAAGTACCCGTAGTTCTGGAACTGTAGTTCCTCAAAAGGTTCCAGAGCCTTGAAAAAAGGTGCCTTCATTTCCAGAACTGTAGTTTCTCAAAAGGTTTCAGAGCGTTGGAGGGAAAAAGTGCCTACATTTCTGAAACGGTAGTTCCTCAAAAAGTTCCAGAGCCTTGGAGAAAAAACTGCCTATAGTTCTACAACTGTAGGTCCTCAAAAGTTTTCAGAGATCTTGGAGCAACCGTGGTCAGGTTTTTACTGTCTCTCATAGATATTTTGATTCATTTTGTAGGACAAGAATAAAAGATGAAAAAGCAGTTCATGTGTCCCTGATCCACATTACCATTTAAAACCACTAAGATGTTCCATAGAAAGCAGTTCCTGCATGTGTAGCAGAGGACCAGAGAGCTGCAGAGGGCCGACTCTCTCAAACCTGATTCAACTCAAGTTTGAGTGAGTTCTGCAGTCTGTAGGACTTTCTAAGCCTAGGATGACCTGGTTCTCAAATAGTGGAGAAGACTGTACCTGGTCTCATCACATAATCATTAAGCCCTTCATTAGTGCCCTGTGGCCTCCGGGTTTGGATCCGTGGAAGACAGATTTAGCCCCTGTTAGACCACTTACACCAGCAGTTCCAATGAAGAGAATGTAT